>NC_072471.1:9678093-9768093 GCF_027596085.1 Anoplopoma fimbria | reverse complement strand
AAACCGACACAGAGGTGTGTCTCTTACTGCGGACAACTCCCGCTGGAGCTCATTGGCTCGTTGACTTAGCTCCTCCTTTTCTGACTGGCTGTGAGTTAGCTCCTCCTTCAGCTGCTCAACCTGACAGGAGAGGAGGGCGTCACACCATGACCACAACAAATCAGCCGCCACATTCACAGACCAAAAGGGCCACAATCAGCATTTAGCCGAAGGCCTCACATGCTGAAACAATGCATGAAAAACACCCGCTGTGCATCCTGTGTGTCAGTGAGAAGAATAGTTTAAATGACGAGGATCATGAGTAAACTGACATGTGAAAACCTATGACACTGTTACAAGCTGTTTATTGACATGCACCTGTAAAAAAGGTGTTTAAAAAAAAATAATGCTCTCTGTGGGAATAATCTTTTTAATTGATGGCCCAGAATTTCTTAATTGTCTTAGGTTTTCCAAACTGAAAATCTAGGATGTTGATCGGTACTTTTAATCAGAATACACTCCTCTCAACCATTTCTATGGCTTCCTTGTGCCTTTATAAACAGGCCAAATATTGTTTTACAGTGGTATGTCCATTGAAAATAGCCTAATTGAGCCAGAAAATAGTTATCTTGGTTCGTAGTTTCTACACTTTAAGACTGTAAACATATTGATGATGTCGGTATTTAAAAAAAAAAATGTAAGCCATTTGGTGTGTTACTATTAATACATGCTAACAATGATGAAATCAAAGAAACAAAAAGGCAACGTATTCAAAACGAGCTGAGAATGACTTTGTGTGTGTGTGATTTACCTTCCACAAAAAACACCAGAGACAAAAACATTTTTTTTTCCAGCTCAAACAAGCAAGAGAAGCAAACAGAGGAAAAAAACATTGACTGAATTCCCAAACTGTCTCGTCTCCCCACATGACAGAAGTACTGGTTTGTTTTAATGAGCGTGGCTGCCGCGGTAACCCTTCCTGTTCCTGACACTAAAGTTGTATCCGTCAAGTGTAAAGAAGTCGAGTTATTTCCCAGCCAGCAAAATCCTGCAATCTTTTCCAACATGAAAGGAAAAAAATGGAGAGACAAGAAGAAAAGGTGTGTGTGTGTGTGTGTGTGTGTGTGTGTGTGTGTGTGTGTGTGTGTGTGTGTGTGTGTGTGTGTGTGTGTGTGTGTGTGTGTGTGTGAATCTGTCACCTTATTCTTCATGAACTTGGAGTGGGATCTGTAGACCTCCATCTGTTTGATCTCCTCCTCCCTCTCCTCGCTGCTCAGAGCCCCGTTGGACTTGAGCATGTTCACCTCGTCCTCCAGCTCTCTCATGATGCGCTCCATCGAGCTGATCTTGGCATCCTGGCAGGACATCAACATGCTCATGTTAAAGGCAGAAGACCAGGCGTGACTTACTGTGCCCAGGCCATAAATATGATCATGTAATGACAAATATTCCTTTGGTATTTCTGGCAGATGAGTACAGCTGGACAGTCAATCAAAGAAAAAGTCCTTATGAAAGGTTACATCAGTTTGATTGAGGAACGGAGGCATAGAACATACGTACATCATTTTGAAGGCAGGCGAGGTTAATACTGAGTTACTAACATCATTTAGTGCCTTGATCTTCAGTACTTGTAATAACTAGCTGGTTTCGAGTTTCAGTGTAAACAAGACCTATATGAAATAGCTAACAATGAACAAAAACTGTACATGGTCTACATTTCTAACCCTAACCATTCCTTTGGATATAACCTTTATTTTGCCAGATTTGCCTATTTGATCTCGTATTCTGTAGAAACATGTAAGAGGATGACAGAAACCAATGTTTCCTGTTAAAACTGTGAATTGTTTCAGGGTTTGAAAATCTGTGCCTCCACCAGAGGAAATCATTTCAGTTATAATGGGAGTTTTAAAGTAAAAAGTTTTGGTAAAAAGTATAGTTTAATGAAATGAAAAAAAAATATTGTTGCGTGTTTGTATTTCAATTTCCAAAAGATATGTTTGCAGATTGTGGACAAACTTTTTGAGTCAAGATGGACATCAAAGGCAATTTTTCTGCACAAATAATTGATGGAAGCAAGTTAAGTTGCACAATTTACCAACAGTTATGCTTGGGAAAGTGGAACAGACTTTAGGGAAAGAAAAGAAACTAAGGCTTTATTATAGAAATGATGAGAAACATTTTAGTAACAAAGATAATTGGGCAACAAGCAGGCTTGTTATCATGTCAGATAACTTCCGCTGTCCACTTTTGGCTGGGCACTAAAGGGAAAATATTAATATTACAATATAGGTTATTTTGTTTAGCTGATGTTTTAAAAGAAAAAAATTAATTTTCAGGTTGATTCAGTTCTGAACTTAAATCATACTGCAAAACTCAGGCTCACTAATTGTGTTATAGTGTTACCTTCAGTTTATTTATTATGATGCGTTATGTTGAAAAACTACAGTGTGTTTCACTGATTTATAATAAATATAGCCTTATAGAAACTGGATATATGAGGCTGATTCCTGATATAAATATTTGGGATTTAAAAAAAACAACTGAGAACTATATATCAGCAGATTTTTATGAAATAATCAACAGATTATTGTTTACCTTCATTTCGATGACGGTCTGCAGGGCCTTGGTCTTTGTTGATTCTGGAGCTGCTTCGTATCTCCTGTGCAGCTCCTGAGGGACAAAGACACCACGATGGTCAGCGGGGGACAGACAGGGAGACACAGAGGGATGGAGGGAGGGCGGAGTAGGTCGTGGGCCAGGAGAGAAGGCGACAGCGACTGACGGAGGGGGATGGAGGGAGGGCTGAATGGCCGGTGTAGGCCGTGGAGAAGGAGCAGGGAAGGATGGAGAGTGATGGAGGGAAGGATGGATGGAGGAGGCGACGACGAAAGAGGGATATTGGGGAGGACAGGAGGAGGGGAGGACGACGGGGTGGATGGAGTGGCGATGGGAACGAGGAGAAGGTGCGGGGAAGGAGGGAGAGGAACACAGTTGGTGATGGCGTGAAGGGGAGAAAGGAGGGGAGGGTTGAAAGGTGGGAGACATGTGGAAAGGAGGTTGAATGGGGACGGAGGGAGAAACTGGAAACGAGGGAGAGATGGGGATGGAGGGGGAGGCGGGAATGAGGTGTCTCCCTCTCGCAGTGGCGCTGGCTTTTAGCCTCCTGGGGTCGATCCGTCCGTCCCACATCCTTCTGACTGTGAGGAACGCCACCGACTAAGCTCACACCGGATCAGCCTCAAATCAGAACGAGAGGTTAAATCTGACCGCCTCTCGTGATGCTGATTCAAATAATTAACTCAAAGCTTTAAAACCTTTAGGTTCAAATCTAAAATGGTCTTGAATCTAAAAAAAAATCATAATGAAACCAAACAATTCCATTCAAATGAAGAAATCCGATCGTAGGGCTTCAAATGCTTAACAATTAAACTACAGGGTGCAAGTTTCAGTCTCCTAAAGAAGCATATAGTAACCTGGCACAAAATAATATCTAACAATACATCACTAACAAAACAAAAAAACTGCAAGAATTTGGTAGATTTCCACTACATTTCTATTCCTAAAATTCCCTAAATTCTCAGTAGATTCTCCAAAGTCCTAATTTAACGACCCTAATTTGAGCTACATGCAACAAAATGATATCCGTCAGGCTGCTGGCACCACTCACTAGTCAAATGAAGTGAGAGCAAATATAGCGAGAGAAGGAGAGGGAGAGGGTAGTGGGAGATATAAAGGCACAAAAAGAGAAAGAAAGGACAGGGAGAAGGAGGGCAATGAAAGCAGTAGCTGCGTCTGCATCACTGCTCTTCTTTGGAGGAAACACACTTAGGAGGCTGACAAAGACAGTTAATGTATGAGCCAGAAAGCACAAAACACACACATGTGAAAGGGATAGTAGGGTGCTGTGGCTTAAGGCGTTAGCATTAATGCTATGAATGCTCATGTCCACACAAACAATCTCTTACACACACACACACACACACACACACACACACACACACACACACACACACACACACACACACACACACATACAGATATTCTTCGGGGGTGTTACAGGTAAAATAAGAGTTTATGCCGTCATTGCAAAAAAGTACAGAAGAAAATAATATTTTAAGCAAAATGATGTGCAAATGTTAAGTTCATCGCTACTGAATACTAATTTAATTTGCTCCTATACACATTTTTCCATTTTTTCTGCTGCACATTAGTTAGATCCCCACTGGGGACATTTTGGGAAACATTTCGAAAAATAGCTGCAGGAAGTTGCAAGGACTGTTTTGTTAATTAATGAAATGAACAATGTCCAAAAAAGAAGTGTCAGCGGCTCAGCAGGAAGTCTGTAACACAACTGCACTTAATTAGACACTTAATTATTTACTTCAGTAATTTTTACTTTAACCCATACTGAAACTATCCTCCAGATATTGCATAATGTTTTTCCGGTTTTCCTGCTCTGCCATTAACAACGTCTGTTGGAAAATACTGTCAAAAAACAGAAACTCTGTCCAGCTCACTGATGCAATGTGAAGCAACGGCCAGAAAATGTGTTAGAGATTGGTAATAATTTGAAGAGACGGTATCTCCTAATCATGTTTTACACCCGATCAGAGAGAACATCATGTTGCTTCCCAACTCTCTTTCTCAGACATTTGATGCCTATGATACATTTAAAGATGCATCACTTGCTCTTGCTCGTGTGTGTGTGTGTGTGTGTGTGTGTGTGTGTGTGTGTGTGTGTGTGTGTGTGTGTGTGTGTGTGTGTGTGTGTGTGTGCGTGTTTAAATGCATTTATCCCTCACAGTTGTGGCTCATGGTGAATTTGGAGCCGGTCATAAAAGGTTTATGTGTTTATGTGAAAAAATATATTGTTACACATTTTTGTACCTCAATATAATGTTTAATGCTTTTTTTTATTCCATTTACTTGTTACTTAATTTTTTTATTTTTTATTAATAAACAGAATGAATTAATGTGTCCAGAAGAGATGCATCAAAGTTTTTTTTCTATACTGAAAGAAGAAAAAAAAAGTCCATCTTTGATAATTGTTGTTCATTGAGAACATCTCTCCACTAGAGGGAGCTGTTGTATTAAACAACACACGCATTGATGAAGTGGAAAAACAGGATAAAGTGTGCATTCCTGTGTATTTGTGTGTGTGTGTTAATGTTTCTATGTTGTATTAAAACTGAATAATGAGGCAAGACTGGAAGAACCACGGGGCCTTCCAGTCTTGCCATGGTTTGATTAGCACACACTCACATCTGTCATACACAAAGACACACACCCACACACACATGTGAATGCTTGAATGCACTTGGTTTCTCCTTGGCCGGTCAGAGACACACACACACACACACACACACACACACACACACACACACACACACACACACACACACACACACACACACACACACACACACACACACACACACACACACACACACACACACACACACACACACACACACACACACCTCTCTGAGTTGTAGCATCTCCTTGTCTCTCTGCTCCAGTAGGCCCTCCAGCTGGTGGATGGTCATCTCAGCATCGGCCAGTTGCCTCGTCCGTTCGTGGTCCTCCTCTGTTGCCCTTGACGACAGGCCTTTGCTCTGCAACATTTCCAGTAACTTCTTTATGGATTCATCCCTGTTAGAAAATAAAATAAATAGATTCAAAGCCACACTTCACACGTTGGCAGCCTTAAATGGCAGCGAGAAATTACCTAAAAGCAAATGTTCCCACTTTACCTGGCAGTTAGCGTGTGTTTCTGTGTATCTATCCTCAGCTCCATTTCTTCCAGGGTCTTCCTGAGGAGGAAGAGCTCCTTCACCTGACGCTCGTACTCCCCGTGGAGACGCAGGAAGTTCTCCTCTGTCATTTCCTGAGGGGGGATGTTCTGGTTACCGAAGTGATTGGACTCGGAGTAATCGGGCTGGAAGAGCTGGTTGAGATCTCGCTGGATTCTGAGCTCATCTTGTAAAGCCTGGATGGTGCACTGAAAATGCTGGAGAGAGAGAGAGAGAAAGAAGTCAAACTTAGACTTCTAAATACAAGTTAACAGAAGAGTGTCATTGTGAAGATTTGTATTATTCCATTGCACAACAGTACGATATGCACTATGGACGAGGCAACGCCACTACCACCCACCCCCTTCTTGAATTCTTGTAGTTGTAGTTAGGCCCGATCTGGTATTGTTTAAAGGGCTGCACCAGTTTTTATTGCTAAATAAGATCCTGACCTCATGATAACTTACATAAAAATAATTCCAATGTAATCAACGCAGTAAATTATACAGATAACAAATCTAGGAAAGTGTGAGCACCAATATTGGATAAGTTATATCAGTAATATTATTAAACAATACTAATAATAAAAAATGTTTATATAGTTATTAAACTACCAATGCTTAAAAGTGTTTCACCACAAGAAAAAAATCAATGTTTTTATTTTTTAAGAAGCATTTCTTAGGAAGAGATTTAAAAGCAGGGACATGTTTAACAAACCTAATCTTAGCCTTCATGTCGTTCCAAAGTTTCTGGGGCTTGGACTGATAAAGCATGATAGCCCCGAGTCACCAGTCAGGCAATGCTCAGAAGGCCACTATCAGCTGATCTAACACATCAGCTGATCTCACAGGCTAATAAGTGGTAAAATCTTTCATATAATTTTGCACCATTTAAAGCCTTGTGGGTATTTAAACGGCGTTTTAAAATCATTGTGAAAATGAACTGGAAGCCAATGCAGTGATTAAGTAGATACACTGAGTTGAGGTATTGGAATCGCTAAAGAAAATAACCTTAACCCTAATGGTTACTGATATGAAACTGTAAAGCCTAAAAAGGCACGTTATGACATTGAGCTACACAAATAAACATCACCTGACTGAAGGGATCCATACATCAATGTGTTTATCTAAAAATAACTAAGTTTGATCGATTTGTACCTGGATCAATACATAAAATAGATCAAGGCTGACTTTTGCAATGGTTTGTTTTGAGTGACTGGCTGACTGACAGAGTATGAGTGTGTCATCTGGAGTAAGTGAGTGTGTGATAAAAGAGCGCTGGCCGGTTAGTACCAATACCATTATGGTTGAGGACAACGTGACATGACCTCTGAGTCAGACAACACAAGAGTTTAAACTGTGTGTGTGTGTGTGTGTGTGTGTGTGTGTGTGTGTGTGTGTGTGTGTGTGTGTGTGTGTGTGTGTGTGTTGTCACTATGATGTCCTTTAGGCTTTTGTAAAATGCATCACACACAACCTGAACAACAGCCAGGCCATCACCACACGAGTCACGCAGTAAGATAAACAGAAACAAAATAATACAGGTAGCATGGTGCTGAGAGAGAAATGCATGAATGAGAGTAGAAGTCAACAGGAGATTCAAATAGAAACGTAAAAGGTTAGAGGTGCTATCGCTCCCTTGCAGCCATCGTTAATCAACATTGACGAGGGAGAGAACAAGATTAAAGGAAAAGAGAAAGAGATGGATGAATGGGGAGGCAAAGAAAAACAGTTGGATATAAAAGAAGAGGAAGGAGAAGAAAAGAAAAGAAAGTGATCACATTTAAAGGTTATGCTCTCACACACAGACAGAGGAAAATAACAGGATGAAAGTATCTAAGTAACTGTCTTCTGATACAGTAGCTCTGCTTTATGTTGCATGGCAGCCCAGGGCAGTGTCTGCTGCTTCGTCTTGTTCTGTTCATTTTCATATTTCCATTGAGACGGATGTGCAGAATATAGCAATAAAACACAAAATCGTTTTCTCTTCTTATTGGATTACCGTGTGTGTTGTCTTGTGGGGTTTGTCTGCTGACTCATGCAAAAGCTCCTCACACACTCGTGTTGATGGCTGACATTTATAAACAGACAGACGGAGTGATGGAAAGTATCCTTTCCCTCTCTCTGGTTTAATCCCTCCGTCTCCATGACAACTACAATTCCTCCCTCAGACATTGCAAACAGTGACCCACCCATACGATGAAAATACGCAACAATTTGTACAAAATCTCAACTGTTTTGAATAGTGCATGAATACAAAGTTGATGTATTAGCAGATCAACAGAAGATTAATTCAAAACGGTCCAATTTATATTTCCATTATTTGGTTGATGTACTTTATCAAAAGAAAAATACAAACATTCCAAGTGCAAGATCAGAGATCTGGGGTAATTTTATTGCCTCTCAACGGCTCTCAACTAAACGATGGCGCTAACAGCGCTAACAGTGTTTACCTGATTGTTTACTGACTGACCTCATTTTCCTTATTTTCTGACACTTTCACACTCAACAGTTACCACGCACACAAACTTGTGTAACAAATACCTACAGGGTCAACCAGCTCAAAAATCCTGTTATGTATGGGGCCTTCTAATATTTATTGCTTTAATTTAGAATTGATGTCTTTTAATTTCAGCATAGCCTCTGCATTTGTGTACATTCTCACACTGTCTTTATATTCAATCATTTAGAGTTTGAAGCACTTTGAAGCTGCCTCGTGTATGAAATGCCTTTTCCTTTTACCCGGCAATTAATCCAACATTGGTAAAAAAAAAAAGGAAAGAAAATAGTCGATTAATGAAATGAATCATTGGTTGCCACCATAGTTATGAATAAAAACATTGAAAAACAAGTGTGTGGGTGTAAAAAATGGACAGAGAGAAACACACATACACACACACACACATTACATTTCCTGTCCTACTTAGGCATTAAATTAATGCACATGCGCAATACTTGCCTCATTATACGCTGTATCAGTCAGAACAGCACACTCACATCAGGCATCCAAAAGTATGTCAGAGTGGCAGAAATTGATGTGGCTAGACACATACACACATACACACACACACACACACACACACACACACACACGCACACAAAAAGCCTCAATAGTCTTGCTCACTGAAACAAAAATCAGTGTGTTGCTTAAGTGAACTAAATACAGTGTGAACACCCACAACTTCAAAGGTTTACATATAAAGAATTCAGATTCTCACACACACACACACACACACACACACACACACACACACACACACACACACACACACACACACACACACACACACACACACACACACACACACACACACACACACACACACACGCACACAGGGGCTTGTGCAATTACCGTTACTCCTCCCCAACACACACACTCAGCTGGAATGTAGAGCAGAGAAATGCCAGACCACAGGAGAGAGAGGAGGAAAAGCAGGAGTGAAATATAAAAAGGAAGCAGGAGACAAAACAGAGAGGGAGATAAGGAGATAAGGAAACAAGGAGAAGGCAGCAAAAACAATGTTTTAATTTTGTCCAGCAGAAATAGAAGAAGGGATGATAAGAAGAGGAGGAGAGAGAGAGAGAGAGAGAGGGTCAGAATACAAGTTGTGTTTTTCTTCTCAGTTTCTGCTGAGTCGCCTTTTGCTTCTTCACCTTTGACCCTGTCAGACACTTCCCGATTACACAGAGGGCTGAGAGGGTTGGTCGACACTCAAAACTGAGACATGCATGCACACGTACAGTTGGACACACCAACAGGATGCAAAGCGAACAATATTAGGAAATACTATATTAAAAATTATTAAAAATTATTCTGCGCTCAACGGGTGAGTCACGCTCTCCCCCCCACCACCACCACCACCACTCACAAACAGACACACACTGTGACATAAAACACATATACATGACTATTTCCCATTTGATTTGCCAACTGCTCATCGCTATATTTACACTTTGAACTCGCATTCAAATGATGACATAGCAAGAAAGAGAAGTAAATGTGGACTGTGTACAAACGGGACGAACACACAAAAAACAAGACAAATCATGATGACAAATCTGTCCTTCAGATGTTTAAGGGAGGGACCGATAAATTCTTCAAGCTGATGCAAACCAGTGCAAGAGAGGAAATTATCTTGATCCCAGTGACGTTCAACAAAACAAAACTTTAATTCTTCATATCTTCTTAGTCGGCACATTTGGAAACCCCGTGGCATATCGGCTATGCACATGTTGCTGGTATTCAATTTTATGAATGAGACTGCCGCCTGAAATGACATGTCTGTGTACTTTATGAGCACAAGACATGTCAGTCAACTCCTCAAATTTCATTATGACTGTAAATACCATCTGTGGAAACCGCCATGACTGTGTTTACATGCACTTAAGACACCAAGTTACTCGAAAAACCAGAGTTTACTTGCACTCCGGCAGTCTCCACATTAGTGGCCACTCTGGTCGTAAAATCAATAAACACACATTGAAGATGTGACGAGTTCCATCAACAGGCTGCCTTCATCAGCATCCATCTGTATTGTTGTCTGACTCTGAGGGGGCTGAAGGCTGGTGGCCACCTGTGCCTGTTTTTTTTCTGAGTTTAGTTGATATAAAAAACAAAAGTACCAAGTGGCATCAAATGATTCATATGATAGACCACAACTAATACAACATCAGCTCTAGTACATTACCTTTTTCCATCCTTTGAAACTTTTAAGCAACAAATGTCTGAGTTGCCTAAACTTAAAAAAATATAAGAAGAATAAGAATCTCCGAACGTCTCACAAAGACGATTCAACAATAAATAGCCTATACTCTGTCCATACAGACAGCGGTGAATCAAAATCTGTTTGAGGAACTCAATATAAGACTGTACAACAACAGCGGAGACCACAGTCTGTCATCATGCTGACCATGCTGTATAATATGTGTATTTATTATCTGTTTCTATGTAGTTGAACTGCTGCAACACCCGAATTTCCCCCATGGGGATCAATAAAGGAATATAATAATAATAATAATAATAATAATAATAATAATAATAATAATAATAATAATAATAATTTGAGCTGATCAAATCCACCTCAATAGAAGGGCTTCCCACAAATTGAACGGCTTTAGCAAACAGATGGTTTAAATTTACAAAAATATTGGAATTCAATATAATGGATACAATACGTTACTATGGAAGCAGGAAAATAATTCTTGCAAAAAAACAAAACAGAAAACATGAATTCATACCAAAAGAATAGGATTTACTTTAGGAAAGCAAGGGAAAAACATCTTATTATAACAAATAAATGATCCCATTTCTTTTGTCTAATGAGCATCCTACATAATTCTAAAAGAAAAAAAGAAAAGAGAAAATCCGTTTGTGAATATGGTGACAATGTTTCCTTCTCCTCCCCTCAGGCCGCTGCTCATCTGTCATTCAATATTAACCATCTCTACATTATTGCTCCTCCCTCTCATCCCTCGATTATTCTGCGCTCAACGGGTGAGTCACGCTCCCCCCCCACCACCACCACCACACAAACAGACACACACTGTGACATAAAACACATATACACACACTCCTTGGATGAACAAACACACACACAGAGCACCATAATGCCCACAGGCCGACATAATGTTGGAGGCAGCGGTCGTAATGACCGTGAGTTTCGCCCACTCGGTCTTCAGACAACAGGCAGATTAACACTCTCTCTCTCTCTCTCTCTCTCTTCATTCCAGAGGATAAAGCTGGAGGATGAAGAACAGAGCGAAGAGGAGGAAATTAAATATAGAGGAGAGGGAATGAGTGGAAGAAACCCGAGAAAATCCCTTGTTTTTTCCAAAAGACAGAAAGCTAGCTGATGGAAGAAAATAGTATCAGATTGTGTTTACAAAAGAAGACGGGAATAATATGGATGAAAGAGATTACATGAGCGAGAGAATGAATAAAATAGAGAGGAGGGAGAAATGGAAATGATGACCCTAATCAGTCACTTTGAGATGCAACATCAGGGTCAGTACAGCAGTGGGTTTAAACACACTATGGATGTCAAGCTCTTTGAACCGGAGGGATAGGCCGCTATATATATATATATATATATATATATATATATATATATATATATATATATACGTATATATATATATATATATATATATATATATATATATATATATATATATATATATATATATATATATATATATATATATATATACACGTATATATATATATATATATATATATATATAGAAGGGCAGAGTAGAAATAAAAGCAGCAGAAGAAAAAGGGGGAGTCACTGCACTGTAATTCTGTTCATTCCTCACTAACTCTTCCCAAACCCACTCCTTATAAGGAAAGACATGGCTACCACAGCACTCCACACACACACACACACACACACACTTGGAGAGGGAGAAAGTGGAGAGAAAGCTCACACAATCACAGCCTTGTAGGAAGAGAAGGAGAACTAACCCCTCTGTTTCCTTCAGTTTCAAATCTGTCTCGTCTCTATTTCTTTCCACTGTAAAGTGAACATTTTGTTATTAATTAAAAGAGGAAAACTAGTGTCATTCCTCCCGTTCTCTCTTTCTTTATTAAAGTTAAAGTTTTATATACTCCTGAGTGTAGAAAGCTCCTCCTTTATTCTCTCTTTCTCCCTCCTCTCTTTCTTGGTTAAATTCCCTCCATGTTTCTCCTTCTTGCTCTTTCTAATCCCTTCATCTCTCCCCCTCCCTCCGTCCATCTGCCTTTTTCTTCCCCCGCTATCATTCCCTGTATTTACCTTATTCCCTCTCTCTCTCTATCCCTCTCTTTCTCTTCCTCACCTATCTCTCCATCCCGACTAAACAAACACACAGGTTTGAGGACCATCTGTTACTGATGAGCATTCATGTGTGAAAAACACACACACACACAAAAGCCGCCGAAAACGGCAACACACACACACATAAATGCAGAGGTAGACAAGAATATTAAAGCATTTTTGGAGGTTTTGGTATTAAGTTAGGACATTTGAACTCTAAAATGTGGGGAAAGTAAGCGTGACATACGTGTGCGTGATTGTGGACATGCACACTTCAGTATGCAGATTCAAGCACTCACATGGACACACACAAGAGAGGAATCATGAGTCATAGGTTGGTGAGCAGAGGATGAAAAGATGTGCAGATGGCCGGCAAACAGAAGAAGGATGACGAGGTAGGCAGAGAGAGAGAGAGAGAGAGAGAGAGAGAGAGGTGGTTGTCACGGTGTTTTAAAGAAGGTTGTATCATGAATCAAAAGACAGGCTGGAAAAAACTCAAGGAGGCAGAGTCTGGCCTCTGCCTCGAATTATTTGATTAAACCAGCCGAGTCTGAACAACCCAAGTCATTGTTCCAAAACATATATTTGTCTCTCTCTCTCTCTCTCTCTGGTGGAAACAAAAAACAATCCTCACTTTAGGAGAAAATAATCGCAAAATCCTTCAAAAAAAAAAGTAATTTAACTGGTGAGAACTGGGAACGTTGTATTGATGAAAAGAAATCAGAGGAGACGAGAAACACAACCAATCAGACGGCCTGGAATGTGCACGCTGTTTAAACTGACATACATCACAGTTTACATGCTTTCTGGTTCAATAATGGTGATTGCGCACTCACTCACTCACTCACTCACTCACACACACACACACACACACACACACACACACACACACACACACACACACACACACACACACACACACACACACACACACACACACACAGTTCCCCGTACAATGAGGCCATTATCAGCTGTTGGATAAGATGACCTAACAGACAAACCTATCTTGTCTTTTGAGCAAGTCAGCAGTCTTATGTAGATCTGCAGTTCAGAAGCATGACTCCTGAGGAATGCACACAATGTTTGCATTGTGTGTGTGTGTGTGTGTGTGTGTGTGTGTGTGTGTGTGTGTGTGTGTGTGTGTGTTCAGCTTTATCTCTTTGACTCACTTCCCATAAATCCTTCCCCTCCCTATGCCTCATCTGTTCCACCCAAGAGATTCTTTTTTTACATTTCCAGTTAATACTAGAAAAGTAAAATTCAGATGAAATGTAATCAACATTTTCAACCAATCTTATTCTTCCTTTCATTCATCTTTAATATCCTACATTTCCTAGAGTTTCCCCACCCTCCCTCTCTCCTCCCTCTATCCCTGACTCCTCTCTTTAAGTCAGTCTGTCTCTTCTATCTTTCCATCCACCCTCCTTTTCCCCACCCATTCCTCTCCTGTCACATCAACATCCATCAGTCTTTCCATTTCTCTGCATTTTCATCTGCTGCTTTCAGCTCAATTCGCCCGTGTCGTCCATTTATCTCTCCATCCTTTCCTCCTTTCCTCCCTCCTCCTGGCACTTGTCGCCCAGAGTTACGGTTTGATCTATCCTTCTTATCCATTTTCCTAATTTCCTCCTTCTTCCTCTCTTTGTTTAAGCACATCTTTACATCTCAATCCATCTTTGTGACTCATCCTTTTCCTCTGTCTCTGTCTCTAAGGTCTATGCTGGTATAGGGAATGCCTGGCAAAGCATTTTTTGCAGCCAGCTGGCAGAGAAAACTCTAGCTGGTAACATTTTTTTTTTTTTATCTGTACAGTAAATGGGAATCTCACAAAGGAAACACTTGGCATCATCCATTTCTATTGGATTCTAACTAATCTGAACCCACGAGGACAAGCTGAACACCAGCTTGGAGTAATGGAATTAGAAATGCAAGATGCTTAAGTCAAATGCAGGAGTAATAACATTAGATGCTGAGTGGTGATTATAATGTTTTACTCAGTCAAGGCGTATTTACAGTATTATTTACAGTTATGTGTTTTGGTGCAACCATTTGTCTTCTATCAAGAACTGCATT
Organism: Anoplopoma fimbria; assembly: GCF_027596085.1. NCBI lineage: Eukaryota > Metazoa > Chordata > Actinopteri > Perciformes > Anoplopomatidae > Anoplopoma > Anoplopoma fimbria. The sequence continues at coordinate 9,753,453 of NC_072471.1, read as the reverse complement.
TGATTCTTTATTTAGAGTCCTCTTACAAAAACAAGTGAATAAATGTCTCTGGTTGCGATTTTAATATAACTGGTCCCAGATGGTTTCAGTACTTCCATGGAAAAAATAAAATCAGAGTTCTGGTGGTTTACACATTAGCCCAAAGCCCTGGTTCACTGCCATGTTCATAAAGCGTAAAAATACACTCAAGTGCCAGTCTGTGTCTCCTTCTCTCCAACTTTGTCGCTCTCAGCAAAGACAGAGAGAGAGAGAGAGAAAAAGGGGCAGAAAAATGGAGGACGGCAAATAAGGAGGGACAGGAGAAGAAAGGCAATCACTCCTTCTCTCTCTCTCTCTCATCTCTCTATCGCTGTCATTCTGCTCTCGACCTGAAGGTGAAGTGCTGTCTAGGTGTAACGGGCACTGTGCTCACCTGCCTGTTTGGGTTAACCTCCTCCCACACACACACACACACACACCTCCCACACACACACACACACACACACACCACACACACACACACACACACACACACACACACACACACACACACACACACACACACACACACACACACACACACACACACACACACACACACACTGAGAGAAAGAGCTGACAAGCCACCAGACCTTTCAGCCACTTGTATCAGCTGTTATTAGGTTTACCACTTTCAAATTCTGCTAAAAATAAAACCCAACCTCTTGGCTGAAGACGAATATTACTTTGACATTTAAAAATAAAACTAGGAACAAAAAGTCCTCCAACAACACAACAATATGATCTTACTGAAGCCGACAAACTGAAAACAATCTCATTGAGATTCATGAATTACCATAGAGGAAGAGGGGACATGTTTCCTACCCTCCACTGGAGACGCACACAAACATGTACCTTTATTCTGGCACCTTGGGGCTAAATTATTAAAACAGTGCAGCAGTAAAAGTACAACCGACACGCACGCACAACGTCTGACATCATACCACCGCCACTTCCGTTTCCATTAGACATGCACAAATTGTTGCAAGATTCCAAAAACATACGCTCTTGATGAAAATATAGATGGTAGGAGCAGTCCTACACAATGCACGTCTGTCCTTATGCGTGCACTGTTTATACACGCATGCAAATACAAAAACACAATTATAAACATGCAGGCGGCTGTGCAATGTGTGCCTCCAGAAACACACGCACACGCATTCTTGTGTATGCAAAAAGCCCAATTGTCCTGACACACACGTAAGCAAGCCTGCCAACAAACACCCAAGGGCACAGATTCCCTCCTGGTACAGTTCTCTCTCTCTCTCTCTCTCTCTCTTTGTCACAAACACACACAGCGATAGCATTATGTCTACATGCTACATAAACACACACTCATGTACAGTCTGAAACACGTCTGAAACACGTATGAGACTGCTGTCAAAACCTAAACTCTAAATAACCCTCTTTTTCAAACAAATGCACCATCTCTCTCTCTCTCTCTCTCTCACACTCACACACACACTCCCACAGTCACACACACACACACACATGCCAGTTATGACGTCAGATGGCTCGCCCGGAGTACAGTAGATGATAGATTGCATCTAGCAGCCCCAGAAAAAGACAGACAGGGTGCTTATTGTTCAGCTGGTGTTGACTCAGCGCTGGGACAAACCACGTAGAACAGTCTGTTCAAAAACTTCAAAAAAAAAGTGCTTATTCTTACATTTATCTCGGAAAAGCACATCAATTAAGGTGCTCATTATGCATTTCATATTACATCGTATTGTAATCATTTCATTTATTTTCCAGACATAAAATAACATCGTTAGAAATGCGTCATTTTAGCTCTAAAAAGAAACCTTAATCACATGGATGTATTTTAAGCAGAGTGTGGTAACAGAAAGGAAACAGTGATGCTAAGTTAAACCCTGGGTGTCATGGTTACAATCATGAATGCTAATTGCTGCTTGCCTTCTGCTTGAGCGTATATATATATATTTATTAAATGCAAACTGACAGGGGGTCAAAGAGAAAAGAGACAAAAGGTGTGTGTTTTTGGGAAACAAGAATGAAAGAAACTAACTAACAGAGAAGGAAAGAGGGGCAGAAAGAAGAAAAAAAGAAAGTAAAGCGTTCCTTTAGCATTCCAGACATTCCTTCATCTTTTTCTTTTTTTCTCTGTGCTTCTCTTTCTTTCTGCATGAAACGTTGGACCTACCTGCTGTGATCATAGAGGTGGAACGAATTGATTGAACACGCTCGCACACACACGCACACGCACACGCACACACACACACACACACACACACACACACCTGAAACCAGAGCGAGGTGTGTGCACTAAAAGTGACAAAAGGAGACAAACAACAGTGACCAGGAATAAATAGAGCAGGCATCCGTGTTCAGACCGATTGATTTATTAGACCAGCGTGTGTCTGCTCCACAGGCCCAGATGGAGAGCGAGGAGAGGGAAGAGAAGGACAGGGGGGGTCGTGATGGAGAGGGAGTCCGAAAAGTGGGAGTGAAATGGTGAGACGGAGAGGAAGAGAAGCCAGTGAGAGAGAGAGATGGAGAGTGTGGTGACAACGAGGAGACGCTGTGCTAAGAGGAAATGAGTGGATGTGGGAAGAGAGACGAGAGAGAGAAAGCAACTAGCAGCATCGAGGGAGAGAATGATAATTTAAAGCTCAGTGGGGAAGAAACAAAAAGAGCCTCCCATCTAATCTAAGTGAGAAATTAATTTCTCCCCCCACTTTACAGCAGTATCCACGGTTGAAAAGTATTTAAACAAATAGTAGTTAAAAAAGCAAATTCTTCCACTGTTAAAAAATCACATTCAAAGCCAAATCTCTAGATTGTTTTCTTATAATTCACATATTTACTGTAAAACGAAGAGTAAAAAAACACCCATTGGCTTTTTTGATCTTAAAATTGTCTATTTTGTCCAACGTAGAGCATTAATTTAAGGTATTTGAATTACAACTATATAATAGACAAAAAAGCAGCAAATCCAGCGACACAGGATTCCTTGAACCAGATGTTTGCCATTATTGTTTAATAAATTACTTAAATTAATAAATGATCGTATGGTGTAATTGTGGTTGATTCATTTTTTTGTATACATATTTGAATAATCACAACAAATCAAATAAATTATTATTATTTTATCAAAATATACAACAGACAACGAGCAGTTTATAGATATGAGAGTGTTGTAGATTACTAAGCCATCATTTATTATATTGATGGCTTAGTAAGTAATATTGGCTCCCCCTAACAAGTACAAACATGAGATTTGGAATGTCGGTTATTCTGTATTTGCATCACTATGGTGACACATAGTAAAAATATGAGAGTAGAGGAGTTAATCAGAGGGAGAGAAGACAGAAGGAGAGGAAGAGATAACGAACGAGGCGGGCGGAAGAGAGGTGAAGATAGTGGGCCGAGGCGTGAAGAAGTAGGTGAATAAGGGAGGAAAGGGTGGAGGAAAAGAGGAAGGACGTAGGCTGGAGATGGTATGTGCATTCCTCAGCAGGGGCGTGACCCAGCGAGCATGCGTGTGTGTGGGTGTGTGTGTGTGTGGATGCACACATATCCCAAAATGACTGGGAGGTAACTTAATTTGATTTCTAACAAGGGGATGATGGCGAAGAAGGAGAGAGAAGGGAAGGCAGGGAGAGAGGGAGGGAGGGAGGGAGGCAAGAGCTGACTCACCGTGTGATGACAGAAATAGAAGGAGGGAAGAGGAATGAGTAAGAGAAGGGAGAGACAGAGAGAGAGAGAGGGAGAGAAAAAAAAAGGAGCAAGAGGACAGAGAAAGGCCAGAGACGAGAGACTGAAGAGAAAGTGACGGGATAATGAGATCAGGAAATGAAAAGGGATGCCTCGGGTTTAAAGGGTGTCATTTGTCTGGAGGAAAGAAGGGGGATGAAAGTGGGAGGGATTAAGAGAGAGAGAGAGAGAGAGAGAGAGAGAGAGAGAGCACATATTTGCCAACATTAGAGAACAGAAAATATTCTTACATGTCTCAACATAACAGAACACAGGTGCGCACACACTCAAACAGGAGTGTGTGTGTGTGTGTGTGTGTGTGTGTGTGTGTGTGTGTGTGTGTGTGTGTGTGTGTGTGTGTGTGTGTGTGTGTGTGTGTGTGTGTGTGTGTGTGTGGGTGTGTGTGTGTGTGTAAGTGTGAAGGCAACTGAGGGGGAATATGATAGATTGAGCAACGTTTCATCTGTTCCTTTGTTCTGTAACGCACACGGCTTCACTTTGAATAATTGTGCACACACAAGACACACACTTAGACTCCGAGAATTATGGATGCACCCACACACACACACACACACACACACACACACACACACACACACAGGCATACTGGCAAATGTTCACACACACGCACCAAAGTGGCAGTAAATTTTCCTAGAGAGTGATTTAATATATGATGATGTAATTTCACAACCTGTAGTGCTTTCCCACATATAATAACTTCAACGTTAAATTTGTCTTGGGAGTCTTGGGAGCAACATCAAAGCCCCAAATAGTTCAAAACACGCACTCGCACTCGCACACACACACGCCGAGATACGAGGCACCCGTTAATGACCGAAAATGCAGCGAGGACGGAGCACTTTCTAGCCCGGAGTCAAGATGACAGCGTGTGAAATGAGTCACTGCGAGGCAGCGGGTGTGGACGTGTGCAAATCATGTCTTGTATAATATTACTGCCTCCTGCCAGACTGGCTGTGTCTCCGTCTCATCCAGATGGCTCCTAAACCAACAGACAGCTGGGAGTCCCCAACCAGGTGGCCCCGCTTCATCCGTTTACCCGTTCTTCAAGGCCGTCTTACGCCGGGAGACAAATCCACCAGAACAGTCCATAAAAAGGATGGCGACATGCTCCCCTTTGTGCCGGTCCAACACGGTCACATTTGCTGGCAAAACTAGAGTAGAAAAGCTAGATCACAAAAAACTAAAATCCACAGGGCTTGGGCTCAACGTAACTTGGATTTCTTCAATTTGCAGGTGCTGGATCAGCAGCGATGACTATGTTATTAACCCAACGCTGGTTAGGATATAGTTTTTGACATATCGATCCTTTCATCCTCTGTCCATTTGTTACTCGGTTTCGACTATGAGCAACAAGCAACAGCAGCAATTCTCAAGATACCTTCCAACAGAAACACACATGTAGTTTCACACACGCACGGACGCTTCTTTCCTACCTGTGTTTCCTCCTGCACCACTCTGTACTGTTCCTTCCACACGGACATCTTCGTGGCTTCGTCCTTCCTCAGAGCCCTCTCTTTCTTCAGCTCCGGACTCCAAAAAGTCTTAATGGAGTTCATAGAGGAGCTCAACTTGGACTCTTTAGCCTCCAGCTGAAAGAAATCACCATAACAATTACTGCAACTCTGTTTTAATGCATGTTTATTGGAATCCATTAGTTGATTAAAGATCAACTTGCCCGCTGATATTGATTCACTTCATTGGCTTTGACTTTGTCCATTTATATAACATAAATGGATGTGTCTTCAGAGGTGTGTGTGTCTGTGTGTGTGTGTCTGTGTGTGTGTGTGTGTGTGTGTGTGTGTGTGTGTGTGTGTGTGTGTGTGTGTCCTTACTTCTCTGCGTAGTAGTTCGTTCTCCCTCAGCACTTCTCTTAACTGTGTCTGTAGGTCCGACATCGCACCGTCTCTCACCTGGTAACACACACAAACACATAAAGCATAAGTGTGACATGTTAGACAATAGCAACGTCCTTATTTTTGTTCCTCCATTCTTTCTAAACATTTTGTCTTTTTGCAGCTGTCACTACTAAAAGCTGGTTATAGCAGATCCCAGAACAGCAAAACAACAAGAGATCTACTCCCCCTGAAAGCCACTGCTGGTGCTGCAAAATCTAAAAAAATCTAAGAAATAAAATACAGAATACAAAACTCACTTATTGTTTGTGAAGCACTTTGAGACTATTGATTAAAACTTCAAATGCGCAGGCAAATGTTTCTATGTTTCATATAGAACAAACCTAACTTCAGTATTAATGAGAAATGCTCCCCATGCAAATGTTTAATTCATCCAGACATCAGAACAGCAGCGTACCGAGGAATAAAAAATATCTTGGATGAATTTTTAAACAATAAACAGACTCTACTTTGGTTTTGAAAAACTCCTTTTAGGTTAGACGCTTGTTCACAGAGCATCTTTCAGTTTTGAAAATGAAAAGTTAGAAAAGGTTTTAAAATGATTGAACATTACAAATAAAAAGTAAAGCTTTGGATTAAAAGCATCCTCACAATTAATGTACCATACTGGGACATGAGTAGAGGAAAGCTGGCAAAGGAGATAAGATTAAAGAGATGAATAAATCATTTTTTGTTGAAGTAATAATTAGCATTAGGTGGAGGCGGGAGCCCTGGGAGAGGAAGGAGAGGTACGTCTTGGAGAGAGGAGCTCTCAGGTTATGACTAATGGTGCAGAGGGAGTAGGAGGGCAGACCTTAGTCTATTTAAACATACTGTACGGAAACCCACACAGCTCTTATATTATTTAGCTGAGGCGTGACTTAAGAGGAAAATATTAACCCTTAAAAAAGTAAGCTCAATTTAAGGCTAAACTGCCTTGAATCACAAAGTGCTACTTCTACATCATGCAGGAGGATAATTCACGTGTGACCAAACATTTTGCCTGCTGAGTGAAATTGATTTTTATCTTTTCACGTTTCTTCGTCTTCGCCCCAAAAGGTTAGACAAACATTATCTACACCCTGAATCAATTTTATCCACACGTTCCTTGTCGGCCTATTCTTAAATTCATGTGCGGGACTATTTCTTTGCCAGGGAGCAGTGACTTCTTAAGAGTCTTGTCATTGCCATGAGGTTGCCAGGCAACCAGTGGAGATTGTTACTGCTGCAGTCCAAAAAAATAATCCAGCACATAACCCACTTCAAGATTACAGCAATAAAAAAAAAAAAGGAAAACACTGCGCTGCCTCACCTGTCTCATGGAGTGAGGCACAGTAGCCGCCTGTTGAGGCTGGTTTTGCATATCCCCCCCAAAGGCTATTGCATCACTGGGCATCCCACCACCTCCCCCTCCAGAGTTAATGTTGGGACTGCTCCCCATGATGGCCGCCCTGACCCCATAGGGGATCCTGGCCCCGGCCCTGCCCAGGGTCATGGTGCTTTTGGGCATCGAGGGGTTCAGCCCACTGCTCAGGCTCCCGATGCCGATCGGGTCGTCGCACGTGTCGGTGAAGTACATGGGACCGCCCGTAGCGTAGGCGGCATTCAGAGACTGAATATTCTCCATGGACAGGGTTTTGCAGGAGCCGGTGAGTCCGCCGGTGGAGCTGCTGCTGCTGTTCCGCCTGTGTCCAAGGCGCGGGGAGCGAGGGAGGCGCGGGGAGCGACCGGGGCTCCCGGACACCGACCCGTTGCCATTGGATCCAACAACGTCTAGCTTTGAGACGGAACGGGAGCTACCGTACATGGTAGGAGAATATGGTGCGTTTACCGTAGAGATGAAAATGTGTCCGCTTCAAATGAAGAAATCAAGTAAATCAAAAATACATTCTCAAAATTAGACAAAAACTCAGTAAAAGCTGAAAAATGTTAAGATGAATGTCCCAAAAGAATCTTCTACTGTAGTCCTTCTTGACTTGAAATATCCTGATGGAGTGTTGACATAGCTCTGATCAAGGCCTTTCCAACAACCTCACTGGGATCAATGTGCTTTGTTATAAAGCAGGAATCAATAGGGCATTCCTTCAGATAAAGGCAGAAAGAGAATCCACAAGGCCTGGGATGAAGGGATCACCTACAAGAGAACGGAGAAAGAGACAAAGACTTAGTGATCAGTGGAAGTAAGAGCTTCTGCACTTAAGGTACACAGGAATACACTTTTTACCAGGTTATGGTTTGGTTTTGATCTACGGTTGAGACTGTTTTTATCTCTTTGTGTACAGTATTGACTTGCAATGCAAACGGGAGGTTAAATAAACAGCTGATTGGTCAAAAGGCCAGTATGTTCAATGTTACTGATGCACTGGGTCATATGATAAGGCATTGACGTTTATAGGGTATGAGAAGAGAACAAGAATTAGGCTCTAAATCCAAACTGTTAAACAGATAAACCAAAGTAATAGACAAGTTGACATTTTGACCTGATGATGGCAACAGATAAAAAGTCAGGGGTTCAGAGAGACCATGGATGTCTCCACCAAGTTGCTTGATCAACTAAAATGGTGTCCTTGACATCAAATATTTGTCAAGATATGGGTCTGAACTTTCCCCATTGTGGGACAAGTGTCAACCTGCTGGTGATACTAAAGATAAAGTAAGAGGGTCACCAAACTAAGTAGGCTTCATCCTCTGGGGAACATGAATGTTTGTACTAAAACGTGAGCCAATCCATCGTGCAGATATAGAGATGTTTCCCATAAGATCGACTTTGGACCTGCTTGTGGCGCTAAATCAAAAGTCCAAAGATCTGCAAAGTCTGACCTCTCCAACAATTCTTCATCACTCATCAAAGATGCCCCGAAACTCTTTCCACCACACTGACACGTAGACACATACAGAGTTGCTGATACGCTCAGAAACACAGACTGCAGTCCAAAAACTTTGTCTTTATCCACAAACAACTCAGGCACAAGCATCAGATGATGTGTCGGTTCATGTGATCACACGGGCTGTTTCATCTCTCCACCACCCATAACACCTTCTTCTCAAGATCACACTACACCTCTGGGCATCAGTTCCTGTCCTGTAGCTGTAATAAACTGTGTGATAGCAGATCCAATCAGCTGATCCAACATTCATAAATTATGAACTTATTATTAGTTTGTCTCCTGGATGAATTATATGTACTGAAATACAATGATCCTTTTTTATTATTATTTATCAAGTCAATAAAATCGTTTTAACAACCCAATAATAATGTTGGAAGAAAACCTGAAAATCTGTCCTACTCCTGTTAATCATATGAGTCACATCTGATAGTGACTTTAATGGGCTGTATTTTCAATTGGATGGATAGTAGACACCAAAAATGTAAACTGCTGCGTTTCAAATGAAACAACAACACCATGAAATAATATTTTGTCATGCATTTAGAGCCTGGTATTAGTCTGTGTGTTTGTGTTTGTGTGTGTGTGTTGGATGAAATAAATAAGTTAATATTAAAACAGATTAAGTCAACCATGTCAAAGAAAGCTTGTTATTACCACAGCTGTGAAAATAATGGAAATAAACATTCATTGTGAAGTCAATTTCAAAGGTGTAAATCTGTAACATTTTACTGTCTTGGCAAAAAAAAAAATGAACACAATTCATGAGCAATGGCGTTCACATGTTGCTGATAAATGCCTCAGAAGCTGCTGAGAATTCAAGCTGAAGTAGCCACCGCATGCTATGCACTACACTACAGCATTTGGACGGTTGAGAAAGTTTCAGTCTCTTTGTTGTCAGTGAAGATTTTGGAAATTTGGGGTAAATACACAAACAATCTGTAAAATATGCAACCTTGGGTGTTACCTCTGGAGTCGGCTACTGTATAAAAGAGAGTACATTAACTATTTAAGAGTGATGCCCAGGTGGCCAACAGTCATCATTCAGTCGTTTGGGTATCCTTGGAGACAGTGATGTCATCCACAGGTCAGTGGACACGTGACCCAAGGGACACACCATCTGATCCACACTCTCCCCTTACAAGAACAAACCTCAAGTGAACTAAACCGCTTCACAAATAGTCGGCACACACAAGAATAAGAACTTCCGTTTAATGTTAACAGTCTCTACGCTACTAATTTACTAAAACAGTACACACAAGCTTTGGTTGTGTGTGAGAGAATAAGCCTAGTTTTAACATAAAGACATTTAAAATAGTACTGTGCTTGTACAGCAGGGGTGTCCAAACTTTTTTCACTGAGGGCCACATATAGAAAAATATACGAAAGGCTGGGCCACTCACTAGAGGTGAGGTATATTTTGGTTCTGCCATTCTAGGTCATCCGTTTGTGTTTATTCGCGTCATTCGCGCTAGACGTGCCGGAGAGGGGGTCAACAAATCCATTTATTTCACCATCAACCATGCAATAAATAAATACTATTTCTGCTTTATACTTGTTGTGGCAGTCCCAGATATCCTGGCTCGAGTTCGCATCTACTCGCGAATATTCGCGTCTGTGCATTGACTTTACATGTAAACTAGACGCGCGAAATATTCGCTTCGCTTTTGGTGTGAACGCAGCATTAAGTGCAAGTTTCATGTGTGGGTCATATTCCATTATGTTTTTAGAATTTGTAGCGGGCCAATTAAAAATGGACCGCGGGCCGCAGTTGGCCCGTGGGCCGTAGTTTGGACACCCCTGTTGTACAGTATGGCGGAGATCCTACACATTTCTTGTAGAGTACTTTGCCTGTAATTTTTTTTTCCCTCAACATGTGGCCTCTGGCAAATTGCTAACTACAATACATTTCATTTCAAGTATGATTAACTGTGCAGCCCTTTGTTCGACCCCTTTTAAGCTCCCTGCACCCCGACTCAAGGTCCTGACCCAGACCTTTAACAGTCACTGCAGCAGTGTATCTTTCCAACTGTTGGACTCAGATCTTTGGCTAAGGTGATGTTGCTGACAATCACTCAGTTACACCTACACGCACACACACGCGCACACACACACACACACACACACACACACACACTCACATGCGCACAGAGGGACCATCTGCTGTGTCTCCCCTCAGGCCAAAAAACACACACCTGGAAAGAAACAGGCCAGGACCGTGCCTCTAGCGCGCACACACACACACACACACACACACACACACACACACACACACACACACACACACACACACACACACATTTATTTACAGTATATGCACTTATACACACACAAGAGCAAAGAATGTGCACATGTGCAGATCCACATGCAAAATAAAAGACAGATGAACCACTCCACACGCAAACACACACGTGAATAAACGACACATTCACAGGTGAACACGCATGCACGTCGGCTCAGTGGCTGTGAGTTTTAATGTTTCAAACAACACATCCATCTAATGCCTCATTTCAGGCCAATATGAGAGTGTGTGTGTGTGTGTGTGTGTGTGTGTGTGTGTGTGTGTGTGTGTGTGTGTGTGTGTGTGTGTGTGTGTGTGTGTGTGTGTACGTGTGTGTTCAGGGCTTCCCTCCTCCTCCCCTCTGGACCTACTGACCTGCAAATAATATAGATGCTCATGTCCCAACTCTCCCTATAATGCAAAACATGCACAGTATGTCTAAGCCTTTACTCAACCAACTCTTGAACACGCATGGCTCTTTCTCAGCTCTAACCTTGGGCATTTGCTCATATAAGTTGGGCAAAGAGTGGGTGGAGAGTTAAGAGCCTTTGCTCAAAGGCCTCTCTGCTTGGTGGTAGAAAAGAACCATCACTTCCTCTGCTCATATTCTGCCAGTGGAGATCTGCAAACTGACCAGAGTGACAGCATTCCTGCTCTAGTCTGCGAAAGGTACAGGACAATAAATACACAAATCCATCCACTTCTGGTACTGCTTATCATGTTTGGGATCGCAGGGAGCTGGAGCATTTCCCAGCAGGCATTGGGCAAGGTAACTGCACGCCCTGGACAGATACACAAACACTTCTTTTTATTTTCATTGGCTTGAGGGCGTCATGGAAACCACAACACAGACCATGTTGTGTTTTCTACAGTTCAAGTCTAAGGGTCACATGAATAAAACACCAGTCTGTCCCACGGACTTATTTGTGGTGGTTTTGGACTCGGAGAGGGCTCGGGGTGAGGGATGGCAAACAAGAATTGAGAGTCAGATTAAAATAATAATAACAACCTCAAGCTTCTAACTTCGGAGGAACCCACCAGCTTCTTTTGTTACAAAAATACCCAAGCCTTTAGAAACAAGCACACAAACACCGATGACGCAGTTGGCATCATGAGATGGAGAAAACACAAGCATATGATGGTCCAAGACCCATCTGTCAACAGGCTTAGCATCCCTCTTGCCCTTTCACACAAATGTGAAAAAGCACGGTGGTGCTGCCTTAAGAAACATCTGTTACACAATGCTACACTGAGAGTTCATAAAAGTTCATTCTTGACCTTGGAAACAGTAGTAAAAAAAAGTGGACCATGAGTTTTCGTGTTTAAGTTTGCTTTGCAATGGTTTTTGATGTGCCACTGTGTTAAGGATGACCTGGTTAAAAATGCAGTTGTGACCATATAAAGAGCTGCAACAGACGTTTATTTTCATTATGGTTTAATCTGCAGATCATTATTCTCAATTATTCTTTTGATTAAATATTATTATAGCCATGGCAAGCTCAAGGTTACATCCTCAAAGGTCTTGTTTTGCCAACAAACGGTGCAAAACCGAGCTATCCGATTAATATCATAGACGACTGAGAAATCCAGAGAATATTCACATTTAAGAAGTTGGACATCGTGGTTTTTTTTTTGCCATTTTTGCTTTTAAAAGGTCTTTAAGTAATCATTTCAGCTTTAATCAGATCAATATCCAGACATAAAATCTATAATTACAGTTTAGCTCCCGTTTATCAAATGCTATACTGTGAAGATCCAACCACAAAATGCACTTCCACAACCACAATACTGCCTGGAAGAGATCCTGAAACAGGCCCTGGAGTGAACTCAACAACCAAAATACCATCATCCCCTTTATGTCCACAGGAAACATGACATTGTGTGTGCTACACAACGCCCTGCGTTTCATCCTCTGCCTCCCTGTACTGGTACTAACAGCCGTTCTGCATGCCTCGTCATTCCTCCACACACTCCTCACATACACAGTGTTGTTTTAGGCCTCACAAAATCCAAGAATATCACACTAGGATACCAAGAAAGTCTCCGTGGTTGAATGCCACGTACTTTACTTGTACTTGTTTAGATAAACAGTGTGCCAAGTCAGCAGAGAACAGACTTGAGATTTGTAGCTATTTTCCCAACATGGCTACCGATGAAGAGGCAGCTCAAAACTTCACATTGACACCTTTTACGTTAATAAGGTGGACTTGTTGGCAAACAGATGCCTATTAGCGCATCCATCTCTTCATCCCTCCCTTCCCTCTCTGACACTCGCTTGTCTCCCTGATGCTTTCACTACCTCTCACTGCCTCTCTCTCTCTCTCTCTCTCCATCAGCATTCCTGAAGGTGTTCAGCATGCTCTATTTATGTGACAACCACACATCCATCTGTCACACCGAACAACTCCGCACAGGAACACACACATGCACAGCACTCAACCTATACTTAGCCGGCCGGTGTTTCAGCGTGGGAGCCGAATTCTACAAAGTTCATGTCTCGCCCGGGGATCTGGGCTCAGAAAAGTACATTACACTCATCCCTTAATATTATTATTCTCCATTACTCTGGGTTTCTGTCAGGCTCGTTGTGAGATGATGTGGCTGGAAAGGATGCACTGGTGCTGTCCGGGGTAACGCACATCTCACTGGGAGTGGACTCGACAGCGAAGCTGAAGGGGAGCGCTGTACTCGCTCTGCTCATAATGTGTCTGAAGATGCAAGGGGATGACCCGCCCCTCACCACTCAGCTTTTTTAACCTTCACAGCTGCTTTTAACGTGACGATATTAACATTAACTCTCTGAAAATCTGCACTTCTTCCAAAGCGTGCAAAGGTGAAGTGAATAATCAAACACAATAGTGTAACCATTACCTGCGTAGGAGCTCGTGTCATCCAGGGCCGGCATTTACCTCAATTAACATCTAGGAATTACATTTATGTGAGGTGTGTTTTCTGCAAAAACCATTGTGTAATTTTAATATTAAAAGAAGTTGTGTGAACATCTCCTGTGACAATTTCCATGTTAAATAAAAAAATAACCTAATGTATTTATAATAATGCATAAATATACAAATAGTCATGAGAAAATAAGAATTAGCTGACATAGAAACAAAACCAAACTGGAGCAGGAAAGAAATTATGCCGAAAGAGAACCAAATGCCGAAAATGACTCATGCAGGCACAAAGTTTTTGTGCAATATTTGCATTGTTTTGTAGAATCCCTCCAATACATGTCTCAAAGTGTGTGTTCTCCCCTGTTTCTGTCATCGAGGATCTTCTCTCACGAGGAATTATCAAGCCGTGTGTGTAATTCATAGCTTACGCATTGGTTTTGAGTAACGTATTATTAGTGGTGTCTTTGTCCCGCATGCACACACAAGATATTGTCTCCATGTCAGGGCACGATCAAGATAAGGATGACTAATCATTATGACAGCTTTGTGCTGAATTTATATATATATTTAACTGAATAGCAACATATCCAAGTGATTTCTAAAGGACCTGTGTGTAAAAAAAAAAAAAAAAAAATTCCAATAATTAAACATAATTATCACTTGACACAAAACTTGATTTGTTTCTTACTGTGTGCCAGATCTTTCCACCACAGAGAAAAATCAACGAATCCTGCAAAAATGATATCGGATAAGGGAGATTTTTCAATTAATTGTGCGATTACTCTTGGGAGAAAATATAGGCAGAAGATGTCTGGGCAAGATACAGATTTTGGCTCACTACAGTGCTACTTGTAACTCCACCAGTCCTATCAGCAATAAGACATATAATATGGCACATACACTGGAAAGCACAGCGCTGATAAGGGACCGATAGCGTCAGCTCCCGATCTATTGTGTACCACAGGAAATGAATCCGAGATGCAGGCTGGGCAAACAAAACGCGCATGTAACCATACACAGCATGACTCACAAAGAGGCACACACATCCATGTACACAAACATGCTGTTGCACAAAAAGTACATCGCTGAAAACACACATTGCACACTTATCTAATCTAGGCTGCTGCCTACATAGCAAATATGGAAAACGTACCGCTGAGACACGGCAATTAACAGAAAGGCGGGGAAGCACAAAACTAATTCCGGAGTGTGTGTGTAGTAGTGAAACTCCCCCAGGCTCATGATGTAAAAAGGAATTTGATCGTATAGTCAATTTAGCAGGTTAAATAAGGATGAAGCGAGCTGCGAAGGTGACCCAAACACCCCCTAAAGAGTCTGTCTGTCTATATATAAATACATGAATATCAAACAAGGCAATTAGAGATTATGGATTCAAAATAAAAGGTGAGTTCTGGGAAGAGGTTTGAAAGAGCATTACAGGCCTACAGTCTGTCATTAAGTTCCTCATGTTGATAAAGATTCACCTTTGATGTGGAGCCTGGAGACACAGGGGTCTATCAGGCTGTACCTAAAGTACATTCATTATATATTATATTGCATTACTATAATTATTCCGTCTGTATATATAATATTTTAGTTATTGTGGATTTTTTACTTACTCATTTAATATACTTTACTGTTTAATTACTTATTTATAATACTTGTTTTGATCTTGTTTTTCACTATGTCTCTTGTTTGCACTATCCTCTCTGCTGCTGTGATCCTGCAAATGTCCCCTCTGCGGGACTAATAAAGGATTATTTTATCTTATCTTATCTTACTAGGTATCAACAGTTCAGAACTATAGGGCCAGGAACTGCTAAAGTGTAGAAAATGATTATTATAGCAAACTCTAAAACAGAAGAAAAAGCCAATGGTGTCAGAGGTTAACGTTAACCCACAGGCAGACTGGGGTGTGCAGAGCCATGCAGGACATTTAAAAATGTCCAGTGTTTACAGCAATCTGGGTGGAAGGAAGCGGTTCAGTTCCCTGACTCGGTGTTCCCGGAGGAGGGGCGGTGCAGAGGGAAAAAAAGAGCTGTGGGCGGAACACGGAGGAAATCACGGCGTGCCCTTTTCTTCAATCAAAAAAAAACAACCCTTTGACTCCCAGAACATTGCGAAACACAAGTCCTGTGCAACTATGGCAGCATTTATTCAATTTTAGAGAAGTGCACATATTGTTCCTCAAACGAGCTGGAGAACTTGAGAAGGCTGTTAGAAATATCACAACACAACTAAAAGTCCCTGTTGGGAATATTGTAGCAGGATATGAAACTTAATATCGACTAACCACACTAATATTCCCTCTGAGGGAATATTAGTGGGGTCATATCAATATGACCCCCACTATAAAAGTGATTGAATGCCTCTAAAGTGGCGCCTGTAAAAGATCATCACAGGATTATGACAGAAATGGTGTGTCTTTAAGGAACTGCTCAAAAACCACATGTCAGTAGCATTTCATAAAACAAACCATGACAAATATTGCTTGACAAAAAATGTCAGCTCCAACTGGCAAAGATGAATCATGTGTGGAAGGAGAAACTGTTGAAAGCAGCCTGCGTGTGGCAGCTTTTCCAAGATCATCACTGATATTCATTTCAACAATTTCTAAAGTATTATCTTTGATCTCATAAACATAAAGGCCGAACTCTTCTGCAGCCTGCAACACAGCGTGCACATTGATAAGACATAAGGCGTTATTGGCTACTTTGTAACGTTTATTGAGCTGAAACAGGAGGACGCCTTGTTGAATGGCAACAAAAATGGCAACAAAAAGATACAAAACGTCTTATAATGACAAGTCTATAACAGAAGCCCCGCCGTGGGTCTCACAGCTGACCTGGAATCTGCTGCACCTCAAAGCGAATACACAATCTGTAAATCATTCTCGCTTCTTCTATCCTGCAAACGTGACTGCGACGAGACACACATGTGAGGGTTCACCGAGAAGTGGCCAACATGCTTATAACACACACACACGCACGCACACGCACACGTAAGGCCTGTGTAATAAAACATGCATGTGCACACGCACGCACTCAAGACTCGCCACCTAACTTCCAATACTCACTGCAGCCGTGTGTGTTTACGTCGGTTGTGAAATAAGCTCTGTGTTTCAAAAAAACAAAAACAAAATGAAGATAAAACAGCTCAGTCACATCTCCTCTCCGGTTATTATTCTGCCGCTGTCACACCTCGACGTGACGCTCGGTACCGTAACAGACGGTCAGTTGAGGTGAGACGCTCTCTCTTTCGTGGCTCGTCTTCCTTGTCTCTTGTCTGTCTCCCCCAGTCTGTCTCTCCCTTTCCCTTCCCGTCTCCGTCTGTCGCCAGCTCTTCCACTGGCGGCTTCCCCGACCACCGCTAGGGCGCTCCCGTGACGTCACGACGGTGGAAGAGCGCGTCCCCGAGACGTAGACCGACCTCCCTCCTCCTCCTCCTCCTCCTCCTCCTCCTCCTCCTCCTCCTCCTCCGGTCTCTCCTAGTTCTTCATGTTTATACGATATTATTAATATTGTCCATTTATCATTTTGTCATACAGAACCAGTCAAAAGTTTGGACACACCTTCTCATTCAACTACTTTGAAGAATCTAAAATATAAAACATATTCTGGTTTGTTGAGCATTTGTTTGTTTACCACATAATTCCATATGTGTTCCTTCATAGTTTGGATGTCTTCAATATTAATCTACAATGTAGAAAAAAATAAAAATAATAAAGAAAGAAAAACCATTGAATGAGAAGGTGTGTCCAAACTTTTGACTGGTACTGTATGTTGATCATGTGATTCATATTTACTGTACTTAATGTATAATATACTTTTAATGCATAGTACATACAATATATATATATATATATATATATATATATATATATATATATATATATAGTACCAGTCAAAAGTTTGGACACACCTTCTCATTCAACTACTTTGAAGAATCTAAAATATAAAACATATTCTGGTTTGTTGAGCATTTGTTTGTTTACCACATAATTCCATATGTGTTCCTTCATAGTTTGGATGTCTTCAATATTAATCTACAATGTAGAAAAAAATTAAAATAATGAAAAACCATTGAATGAGAAGGTGTGTCCAAACTTTTGACTGGTACTGTATTTTATTTTAAAAGCCTTTTATTTTCATACCCTGTAAAAACAATGTGTTAGCATCTAATGTGGATAATTGCGTTATTAGCTTGCTAAGTATGGGAAGTTTACTTCCCCCTACTAGACATTTACTAATTAATAAAAGTAGTATGACACTGTAAAAAATAATCTATTACCAAAAATACCGCATTGAAAATGTTACTAAAATAAAAGTATGTACTATTTAAAAAATGTAGGCTTTTAAAAGTAAAATTACTCAATGCCTGTATCAAGCTGTATGGATTTATATAGCAATAGCAATGTCTATTTAACCACAAACCTGCATTACACTCAGTATGTTTGGTTTGCAGTCATGTTAAATTCATTAACATTCTTTATACTTTTTTATTTAATTTCCTGCACGCTTACAGAAGATGCTTCTCATATTTTTTATTGTGATGATGCTTTTAAGTTGTTTCTGTGTCCATTTATTGGACCTATTTCATGTTCTGTGTTTGATGACTGAAGGAGCTACATATAGTATCCGACTAGAGTATATAGCATATATTCCATAGCTGGTCACCCTGGCCTCCCAGGTCTCTCTCACACACAACTACACATCATCCGAAAGAAAACTAGACACAGACCAAAGGCACTCACACACAGTGTCCCAGTTCCCAGGGCGCCAGTCAGTCAGACAGCTGAGCTGAGGTATAAATAGTCTGCTGGCTAAAGTTCCCCTTGAGAGAAGAACTCCAGTAGTGGTGGACCAGCGCCGCCTTCTGAAACCTCTCTGCGAACCTGATCGGTGAATACTTTTACTGGTGGCTTTTTGTGTTTTCCCATTGTAAAGAAAGACTAAAAGGGCCCCCCGCTTTACAGTCATAACAAGACAATGCCCATGAGAAAAGCACCTGACACCCCAAATGAATTCAATGCACTTTTATTAAGCTGTATAATACATATCAGATTCACAGCACATTCATAACAAACCCCTGGTTTTGAAACTTATTTATCACATATGTGATGCCAGATGTCTTGGCCTTCAGAAAAAGCTTGTGTTTAAAAGTGAAATGCTATCACTGAAGTCAGTGGGTTTCATATAATGTGATCACAACATAAAAAATGACACATAATATATGTTTACAATTGTAAGAAATTAATGTTGAAAACCGTTATTGATAGCATGAGTGAGAAAAAGTAGGTGGAGCCTTGTTTTCTTGATTAATTGTTTGGTCAGTAAGATTTCAGAGGACCTTGAAAAAAGTTCATCACAATTGAGCAAATCCCAAAGTGAGATATTTAAAAAGCCTGTTTGGTCCGACCAACATTTAAAAACTATAATATATTGAGTTTACTATCCCATGAGCCTAAAAAAAGGGCATATATTCATATTTGAGAAGAGATTTTTGGCAGATTTGTAGTTAACGCAATTACAAAAAAATGTAGTTCATACAGGTGTTGTTAGAGATTATTTTTCCGTGTAAATGAATAAAGCTTACACCTATACATCAAAAGTAATTTGAAATCCAAGATGAAGCAGGGTTCCGATGATGCATTTGTCCACTTCTTGTTTCCTCCTACAGGAGCTTCTCCGAGAAACAGACCAAATCGCTGGTTAAAGAATGCTGCCATCTCCTGGTCAGATGCATGTGTTGTAAGGTGTATAGAAATATAGTATACAAATGATCTACCATTGAAATGAACCTCATCACAAACGTTCAGGTGAGGAATCTTTCTAGATCTGTTCAGTTCAATTCTTTGACTTTGCTTTGTAATATGGTAAGGAAAAAAAAGTTAAGATAATATGTATATATACTGAGTATTATTTTCTTTTTGTAATATGTGATACTACTACTGTTACCTTACGGTAGCAGTTACACATTATTTCCCCTGATACAGTATATGTGGCACCTCAAGTTGGGTGTACTACAGGAGTGATTACAAGCGTGTTTTCAAAATCATCTTCATATAAACCAAAAAAAGGGTACAGCTTTGGTCTGCTATTTGAGGATGCACCCACCAGAAAATAGAGAAAAGCTTTAAATGCTGGTATGGTCTCAATGAAGGCACATTCTGAGTAGGAGTGCATCAGAGTCCTGGCCTCCACGTCGTAGAAGGAGACCTCTCCCTTCTCGTAATCAACAAACACGCCAACCTTCTGGGTCCTTTGCAGGGGAGCATTCATACCAGTATCAGGATTAAAGTTTAGGGAATGTATGTGCGATCCAAAATATGTCCAGCATCCAAAACAAGGTACTGGAATAAAAAGGTTCTCCCTGTTAACGGACTCTTTGGCAACTCCCAATAGCCATTGTTTACTCCCACTGACCTGCACTTCATAGTAGAATCTGCCAGAGGAAAAACCCTCTTTCCCAAGAACGAAGGCTTGAAGTTGAAATCTTCTCCCGAACATGGTAGTCAGAGACGGTAGACCGTTACGGAGTGTCAGTTGTTTCCCATCCTCAGACACCATGAGTTTGGAATTGGCTGTGTAGGCGTCCAGAGTCACATCAATAGCATCGTTCTGCTGGATCATCATCAGCTTGTCCCGAGGTGGAGTCCATACTTCTCTCGGAAACCACTCTGGCATCTGATTTTCAGCTGCATCAGGCAACTTGACCATATTTATAAGCATCTCCATCTCATTACTGAGGGTCTTCTCCATCTGAGCAACTGCTTTTTTCACCTTTGCCACTTCACTCCGCTGACTGAAGTCAGTGAGGTCTGAGGTAAATGGAGGGTTGGAGTGGGACTGATGGTCGAATAGGTAGAGAGATGGCCAGCTCTGAAGAAGGTGGAGGTGGTCCTCTGTTTGTGAAAGTTGCTCCATTTCTGATCTTCTTCTCCTCATCTCAGCGACTTCCAGCTCCAGCTGTGTCACATGGTCTTCGGCCTGCTTCTGTGCCACTTTCTGCTTCTTCTGGATCTCCTTAATCAGCTCAACCTGGTTTCTTCGCCAAGAGACCACCAGAGCAGTGAAAACCTCAGCAATGTCCACTAACTCTTTCTCTGACTCTTTCTTGCTCTGATCAATGGAGTATTTGAGTTCCTTAATAGTCCTGGATTTTGTGTTTTCCTTCATTTTCATCTCTGACGTCACACAGTCCAGCTGGACTTTCCTCTCTCTGAACACATGCTCTAACGGGACGACTTCGTGCATTGCGTGGTCGTCTTTGAGGCACATGAAACAAACACACATCTGTTCTTTGCGACAGAAGAGCTCCAACATCTTGTCGTGCTTCTTACACACCCTGTCGTCCAGGTTTGACACAGGGTCCATCAGCTGGTGCTTCTTAAGTGTTGGGACTCTCTGGTGAGGCTCCAGGTGAAGCTGGCAGTACGAGGCCAAACACACCAGGCATGTCTTCTGGGCCTTGAGCTTCGGCACAAGGCAGATGTCACAGGACACCTCCCCTGGTTTGACAAGGATGCCATCTTGATCCTTTTCCCCCTTTTTGTGGAAATGCTCCACTATATCTCTGAACCCTGTGTTGACCTGGAGCTGTGGTCTCCTGCGGAACTTCTTCATACAGAGGGGACACTGTATCTGGTTTCTGCTGGCCCAGTACCCTGTAATACAAGTCTTGCAGTAGTTGTGTCCACATGGAGTAGAGACAGGCTCTGTGAACACACTCAGACAGATTGAACACAGGAGCTGCTCATCACATAGGAGGCTGCTGGCCGAGGCCATGTCTACATGAGAGGAAAGGATTTGATTATTAGCAGGACAAGTTGTACTGGTTTATGGTGTTCAAAATTCTTGACACCTGCCAGCATCCAACACAATATGTAGGTCAGAGCATGCAGGCAACACATTGTGCAGAGGGTTGTCATGAGTTAGTCAACCCTGAGATGAAGGAAACTTTAACTCCGGGTCTGTTACCATGGTAACGGACTCTGTGAACCCAACCTGCTCGCTGGCAGGTTTCCTTTAACACACCCTGAGTTTCTCTCGGTCTCCTCCCTCATACACAGCCGGACAGGCTGTTTTATTTCCTCATTATTTTGAGTCCATATCAAAGTGCCTATAACAGCGCATTAATAAAGCGGAGGTTTACTGTCTGTAGAATGTAAATCCTGGTTGGATTATTATTTTAGTTTGCTACAGAAGAATAAAACCTCAGCATGTCCTTCTTTTTGTGAGTAAACATTCTTTTTAATATAAGAATATAACGCTGTGACACTGTGCACACAGTTGATGCCAGCTGTCTCAGATTGAACATAATTCCTATTACATTGGAGATTTTATGTTAATATCGCTGAGTTAGCAGGATCGTGGTGCAGCTGCAAAGTGTAGTTTGAAAGTGAGTTTTTTTAAATAGGCTGTGTACACCGACAAAACAGTGTTGTGTCCTCAAACATCATGAAAGAGTGAGAGAGTTCATTTATTCAGGCTCAGCTATTTTCATTGTTGAAAACGGAACCTGTGTTCCAGAAACCGGTTCTCTGCCTTCCTGCTTTCATATGCCACACCTGCCTGCCACGCCATCCACCGCTCTACACCATCTCCCCATCAGCGTTGCTATCCACCATTCCCCACATCCATCCTTATACCGCCCTTCTTCCCCTTTTTGCAATAGATTCCCTCAATCCTTCTACTGGTGGGTCTAAGTCTACTTTTGGGTCCAACTACCATCAGACTGTACAACAACAGCGGAGACCACAGTCTGTCATCATGCTGACCAGCCCCCCCCCCCCCCCATGTGGATATACTGTACATTTTTTATTTGTATTCTTATTTTTTATTTTATTCTATTTTTATTTTATTTTATTGTATAATATGTGTATTTATTATCTGTTTCTGTGTAGTTGAGCTGCTGCAACACTTGGATTTCCCCCATGGGGATCAATAAAGGAATATAATTAATTAATAACTAACAGCTGAAACGTAACAGATGTCACTGCAGTGACGCGAGAGGAAAAAAACACTTTAACAACACGCATTAAAATATATATAAAAATATAAAAATATGTGCAATCCACTGTGCAATACAAAAAATGATTCTGTCTGTTTCTATAATATTTTAGTTATTGTGGATTTTTAACGTCTTTTTACTTATTTATTATCCTTGTTTTGATCGTGTTTTCCCCTTATGTCTCTTGTTTGCACTGCCCTCTCTGCTGCTGTAATCCTGCAAATGTCCCCACTGCGGGACTAATAAAGGATTATCTTATCTTATCTTATTGTATCGTATCTTAAAATAATAACATTTGTAATTGGTCAACCTGATTAAAAAACAGCAAATACTGGAGATTCTGCCGCTGTAAAAAACTG
This sequence comes from Anoplopoma fimbria, assembly GCF_027596085.1. Lineage (NCBI taxonomy): Eukaryota > Metazoa > Chordata > Actinopteri > Perciformes > Anoplopomatidae > Anoplopoma > Anoplopoma fimbria. The sequence continues at coordinate 9,730,374 of NC_072471.1, read as the reverse complement.
ATAGTTCAGCATTGTAATCTGTGGTAGCGTATAATAGGCTTATTATTATCACTATTTATCTACAGGCAATTAGATTTCCTTAAGTTATATTTAAGATCAAAGTATCAGAGCGCTTTACCTGTTGAGTTGTCGGTGTTGTTTGTGGAAACTGAATGTAGTGCACGGGGAGTTTCACTTTAGTCATTCACTTTCATTTCTTGGGAAATGGTACTTATGAACTGGTAACTCCAGTTCTATGAGTACATGATACGTCCAGTAATGGGCTTTGCTATTGGTAACTCTATGGAGGCTCTGCCTCGCCACCCTGACACAGATCTTATTCCACCACCCAATCAGGACGTAGCAACCACACTATAAATCAGCACATACATTCCACTACCCTGAAATACAGGGAATGACAGCATTATATTATCTGTAGATACCTCTGCCTCCTTCTCTTTATTTTTCTGTAAGGTTAGCCAACATAGTGCTTCAGCGCACCATTAACACTGATCTAAATCAAGAAAGCAGACAAGCAGGCTTGTCTATAGCTTGACCTCTGACCTTTCTCTGATGGGGCAAGCAAACTGAAACTTTCTTCATTACTTAATAAAGTACCTGCTTTCATATGCCACACCTGCCTGCCACGCCATCCACCACTCTACACCATCTCCCCATCAGCTTTGCTATCCACCATTCCCCACATCCATCCTTATACCGCCCTTCTTCCCCTTTTTGCAATAGATTCCCTCAGTCCTTCTACTGGTGGGTCTAAGTCTACTTTTGGGTCCAACTAACAGCTGAAACGTAACAGATGGAAAATAATCACTGCAGTGACGCTAGAGGAAAAAAACACTTTAACAACACGCATTAAAATATATATAAAAATATAAAAATATGTGCAATCCACTGTGCAATACAAAAAATGATTCTGTCTGTTTCTATAATATTTTAGTTATTGTGGATTTTTAACGTCTTTTTACTTATTTATTATACTTGTTTTGATCGTGTTTTTCCCCTTATGTCTCTTGTTTGCACTACCCTCTCTGCTGCTGTAATCCTGCAAATTTCCCCACTGCGGGACTAATAAAGGATTATCTTATCTTATCTTATTTTATCTTATCTTAAAATAATAACATTTGTAATTGGTCAACCTGATTAAAAAACAGCAAATACTGGAGATTCTGCCGCTGTCAAAAACGGCTCTGATAGTTCAACATTGTAATCTGTGGTAGCATATAATAGGCTTATTATTATCACTATTTATCTACAGGCAATTAGATTTCCTTAAGTTATATTTAAGATCAAAGTATCAGAGCGCTTTACCTGTTGAGTTGCCGGTGTTGTCTGTGGAAACTGATTAATGTGTACGGGGAGTTTCACTTAAGTCATACTCTTTCATTTCTTGGGAAATGGTACTTATGAACTGGTAACTCCAGGTCTATGAGTACATGATACGTCCAGTAATGGGCTTTGCTATTGGCTCTGCCTGCCACCCTGACACAGATCTTATTCCACCACCCAATCAGGACGTAGCAACCACACTATAAATCAGCACATACATTCCACTACCCTGAAATACAGGGAATGACAGCATTATATTATCTGTAGATACCTCTGCCTCCTTCTCTTTATTTTTCTGTAAGGTTAGCCAACATAGTGCTTCAGCGCACCATTAACACTGATCTAAATCAAGAAAGCAGACAAGCAGGCTTGTCTATAGCTTGACCTCTGACCTTTCTCTGATGGGGCAAGCAAACTGAAACTTTCTTCATTACTTAATAAAGTACCAAATATTCAGAATCCTAATAATAATTCAAATGCTTGTTTTTGTGTTTTATTTGTTGATTTCGTTTGCTGAAGTGAGCACTTGTTAGACAATGTTAAATTAGGGATACACTAGATGCCATGTTTCCCTAATGAAAGTGTGGAAAAGTAGGTACAGTATAGAAGAAGGGCTATCCCGCTAATATTACATTTTACTGCCTATATACATAGCTTTGTACGGCAAATGTGTTACCCTTTATGGAATAAACTGAAAGAAAAGTGCATTTTACATCATTTTCTTCATATTATTTTTATTTAAATTATGTTATCATAAAATAATCAAGTGTTAACAGGTACCACAGTTCTGCTAAAACCTGATGAGTGTGTCCAGTAGCTAACATCCACATCAAAAGTGAAGGGGCAAGAATTAAGAATAATAATGTATGCATGCATGTTATCAGCTGTATGGTGAGTGTGTCTATAACTTTATTAATCAACAGAAGTGTGTGTATGTCAGTGAATGCGCATCATGAGCCATGGGAAGTGTCCAGTGCGCTGCATGCCGAAGGTACTGATGAAGAAGTTGAGGACTGTGGTGATGAAGACTATGATGGTTGTGACGTTGTTCAGGTAATCCAGACGTTTCTGCAGGGTGGAGTTATTCAGGTCCCGACGGCCTGTGACACACGCACACACACACACACACACACAACACACACACACACACACACACACACACACACACACACACACACACACACACACACACACACACACACACACACACATACACACAAAGACACACACACAGACATACACAGTAGAGAAAGAGAGGGTTCAAACTACACATGGTTCAGACACACTGAGGGAGACTTCTTTTGGCCTGGATGCGCTACATTTTGATTCCCATAAAATAAACAGACAAACTAAAATGCCACTTTACTTCTCTCCTTCAAACGCTAACATCTTTACCTGCACACACACAGACACACACACACACACACACACACACACACACACACACACACACACACACACACACACACACACACACACACACACACACACACACACACACACACACACCATAGCTTGTGACATTATTATAATGTGCAGCTGTTACTTTGCATTCACTTCTTTCATTCCAGGTGACCGTTGATAGACACCAATCAACCAATTTTCAGCAAAAATACACAATAAACAGAGCATAGGCTTCTGTTAAATCACTAAATTTATTCAGCTTTCTGGAGAAGTTTTGTACATATTAGACAGATATGTCTTATTTATATAACAATGTTTTGTGACTGGTATTGAACCGAAAAATAACTTTCTGTGTCAAACAAGTTTTTATTTGAATACATTGTAAAACAATTTCTTCCAATAACCAAACAAGGAGGAATCACATGTACAGTGTAAAACCATTTGAAATACAAATAATGTATCACATGCACCATTTTTGCTCAAAGTATGTTATTGCAGCAAATAAAATAAAACATATTTACATAGATGGTTAAAGTTAAAATATTTTAGTTGGATTACAGTGTGACTCACATTTCAAGAGCCTGAAGGAAAAATACATTTAACATAATGCGAATTGTATGTGAATTGACCACAGTGAATTCCAACTGTGAATCAGCAGGTTTAAGTGTGTGCACAGATGAAATACACTGGTTGTGTGTGTGTGTGTGTGTGTGTGTGTGTGTGTGTGTGTGTGTGTGTGTGTGTGTGTGTGTGTGTGTGTGTGTGTGTGTGTGTGTGTGTGTGTGTGTGTGTGTGTGTGTGTGTGTGTGTGCGTGTCAGAAGTGGAGTCGAGCCAGCAGCCAGCGGAAGAAGCCAGTCCTCTTGGAGCCGAAGAAGCTGACGAAGAAGTTAACCACCGTGGTGAGGAAGATGACGCCTGTGGCAAGGTTGTTCAGGTAGTCGAGTCGTTTCTGATTGGACACCACGTTCAGGTCTCTGCGGGCTACAACACACACACACACACACACACACACACAAACACACACACACAGACAGACACACAAACATACATTTTCAAACACTTCAAACACATCCACACACAGCCACCCGTTTGATGCACGCTTACTCACACATGAACTCACAGTTGCCACACACATACAGCGTTGTACCCATTCATAAAATTCAGCCACACGCCCTCCAGCCTCTGTCTAGATTATGTGGCATTTTGACCCCCACTCAACAAATACAAATAACTGTAATGATGCTCTGGAGGAAAGAACCCCCAGCTATTCCAATCTGAGTTCCTCAGCAGCAGACTTGTAATAAACTTGTTGAAATATTGACATAGTGTCTATTTTTAAATGTAACTTTTCTAAATAGACATTTTGAAGCTTGTTTGGTTCTTTAGCTCCCTTCTATCTTTGTCAGAAAATGTTGAGCCTTTAGAGTTTGAAGGCGAGTTAAGCGAGCAGCGTGAGTGATAGGCTGAGACTAAAGTTTTCACTAGCAAGGCCCACAATGATGATAGTTAAGTGATTTAAACATAAGTGGAATTATTGAATACTGTAAATAAGCAATGGAAGTGAAGGAGAGGATGAGGGTTGAGGTCATGTGATCAGGCTAGTCTGGGAGTCTGACGTAGGTGGCAGGGGAGAAGGAGACTCAGGGTGGGGTTTCTGTCTCGAGTTTGATGTTAGGCTGAGCCAGCTACGGACCCCAGGTGGTGCATGAAAAAGAGGGGATAAGAAAAGGAGGGTAGAGGGAAAAAGAGGGAATGGGTAAGAGGAAGGGAGAGAAAGGGAGTGGTCGAGAGAATGGAGACAAACGGTGCTTTATGGGAAGACCAGGTATAAGTAGACTAGTCAGGTGATTGGAGGAGGGGTTGAGGCGTGGCCCTGCTATCGAACCTTAGTTAACAAGTTAACTTCAGTTAGATGGGGCATGAATAAAGACAAATGGACGCAAATACACTGTGGAGCAAATTGAGTTGAAGAAATGTCCTTTAAACTTGAGCAAAAACTTGTTGGAAGGAGTCAGTTTATTGCCAAAAGAGTAGCTAAAAATGTTGGGAAATACCATACACACATGAGAAGAAAAAAAAATGAAGACTCTGAATACCCTAATCTGTTTATTATTGAGAAAAAGACTGGCAGACCTGTCTTTGTGCTAAGCTAAGCTAACTGGCTGCTGTCTGCAGCTTCATATTTACCTCACCGACATAACAGTGGAAATTTGCTTCCATATATGTATATTATAAGTGTAGAGGTGTGTCACGCTACAGCAAAATACATATATTTTGTTTCACGAACACGCATGATTGGATTAAAATTAGAGCTGCCTCCACATGTGTTTGATTTCAAACGTTGGTACTTTGGCATCAGCTGGTTGTCATATCAAGAATGTCATTATGACTTTTCAAGGCAGTTTTCAAAAACAAATTCCACACAAAGCAACTTTAAACATGTACGTTAATGTTCAGATTTTGTGCCTGAATGTACATACAGTGTATGAATGCGTTATCTGCCATCAGCCTATAGAATGAACCGCTGAAGCAGCCATCGCAGGAAGCAGCTGCGTTGTGTGCCGAAGGCGGATTTGATGATGTTGACGATGAGGGTGAGGAAGATGATGCCGGTGGTCAGATTGTTCAGGAAGTTTAACAACCGCTGACAAGAGGGGAGGAGGGTCAGCTCACAACGAGCTGCACACACACACACACACAGACACACAAACACACACATACATTACCCACAGACAGAAACACACAGAAACACACACACACACACACACACACCTAGTTGGTCCCTTGGCCCAATCCATTCATCCTGTATATAATCAGAGTACAGAAATACTGCAGTTGATTAGTACTTTAAGTAGAACGATGAGTCACTGTTTCTGTTTCGTGTGTGTGTGTGTGTGTGTGTGTGTGTGTGTGTGTGTACATAGTCCGGTCCTATGTTGAATGTGTCAGACTCTTTCCCTTCTTTCCAAATAAGTCTACATATTAGAATCATTGCCTACGTCAGGGAGTCAGAAATGCATCCTGGCAAAGAGGCCGGTGCGCTCCATCCCAAAGACGGAGATGAAGATGTTGGTGACAAAGACGAGGAAGATGATGACGGTTGTGGTGTTGTTCAGGATTTCCAGGCGCTTCTGATTGGCCTCTTCAGTTATGTCTCGCCGAGCTGCAATAATGTACACACACACATACCAAAAATAACAACAAAACAAAAATAACAAACTACGCAAAAAAGGGCTCTGAAAACTGTTCCAATAGCATAAAGACTGTATTTGGTTGCTATGAACCATTTTCTGTAAAACACAAGACAAGCAAGTGACTGGACTTCAACCTGCACCAAGTGTTTCTTCACAACAAATCAGTAGTCTGTGTATTAGTGTGTTAATATGAGTGGTTAACAACATGTAGGATGGATTTCTGATTTATTTTAAGCCGACCAATGCTGTAATGTTAATTTGCTTACCAATGATGATGATCAGGACTCCAGCCACTATCTGGAGAGCCAGGGAGAAGGAGATGAGTGTCAGGACGGCAGCGTAGTACCTGAGGAGGAGAGAGACAGGCGTTATGTAATGTATTTTTATCAATAAATATAGTTTGAGGCGACAGTGAATGTGATAATTCATGAGTTTGAACCCTAATCATTTCAAAAAAATCATTTTCTCAAAGACAAAGAAACTTTTAACTAAATTTGCAGTTAGATCTTGCAGTCTTTCCTCTCCTTGGTCTCTCCTTCCCTCTCACACACACATGATGTACCTGTATCCAGCTCCCTGTTCGATGACCGTCTTCATGTGTGTGATGTTAGCCAGGAACAGAGCGATGTCCAACATGCCCTCAGCTGCCGTCTTCTTGGTGGCATACAGGTTCATGTTCAGGTTTGCGGGTGAACCTCCCTGAGAGACACAGAATTCATATTACGGATTTCAAGTGGTCCTTGTCATCCCAATGCACAGCGCCTCTATGGGTTCAACTGACATGAGAAACCCTGTGCAACTCTATGAAATCTTGAGAGGATAATTAATACGTTTCATTTACAAGACAGAAGGCAGAGGACAACAGGAGAAGGTGGTTGGAGAAAGAATAGAGAGTGGAGACTGAAGAGGACAGAGAAAAGTGAAAATTGGAGAACAGGAAAGAAGAAGAAAATCTCTGAGTAACTCTGCTGAGGTCAGAACAGGAGAGGGCAGCAAAGACCAAGAACACCACCGCAGGATCTTGCAGGGTAAAAGGCAGTCTGTCTGATTATATGAAGTGTCCAAGGCATAATAATAATTGAATTATTATTACTCTACATATATCATTGCAATAGTTTTTTCATCATTATTGACTGTATTGTATTGCACTAGGGATGAGATAAGCGTGTCTCTTATTTTGACAGCTCAGAAACAGATTTTTTTTTTCGTGGCTCATTTATTATAAGATTTTCTAAATGCAGCTCATTTTCCAGTGATTTGAAGTTTTTAGAATGATAAAAAGCTGGACTTTGTTGCACATCAGATAGTTCCCAAACCAACTGTGTGTATGCATTTCCCCATGTGTGTGTTAAAGACAATATTCCTGTTTCCCCAACACAATTATTAGCATAATGTATTTTTTGCAACTTCCCAAAACGTTTTTCAACATATTTACATAATGCCTTATTATGTCCGGGATCAACATTTTTCTAGATCTAATTATTGCTCTGCTATAGTTCATGGATTGCAGACGCACATATTGGATTACTTAACGCTGAGCTACAGACTAAAACATTCTGTCAGTAAATGGATCATTTTACCCCAAGGTGTGTCAGTGCAGTTTGAAACAGTACATTCTGTTCCACGGAAACAGAGATGTGTTGAGGGGAGACGTATAGATCATATATGTAAAGCCAATCATGTAGACACCAGGGACATACTGTGCTTCATGACCTCATTCTGCTGTAATGTGCTTTACTGCTCTAAAATAAACAGAACATTGACGCTGTGCATGTACAGTAATTGTTCAAACATGCAGCTTCTCCATGTGTGCTGCCTCTGATTTTATGTGGCACTTTTGCCCTGGTGTAGGGGCGACACTTCATACGGACTTGTTCATGTGAAGTATACTGAGCCCCTTAATAGTCAACAAAGTTCATTTTTTGCTGTTTCAGTTGTTGTGACAACACCGAGGTGAATGTAAAAAGTGTTTTCGTGGGCTGAGATCATGTGCCTTTGTTTCTCCCTTGTACTCTGAAAATCTTGCGGACAGAAACTTGGCAGGTGTACTTTTGCAACAAATATTTTCCAGTGTTCATATGAGGTCAAAGTCTTATCAGAACGGTGCCTTGATTTCTGGAACAAGACGTCCATGTTGACATTTTCACATGTAGGTTTTGGACTCTCCAAGTGCCACAAAACCAGAACCAAAACAAACCGTCCCTCTGCGTAAGAGGAAAAGTCTGCTTTTTGGGGGTATTTTCGGATAACCTGCACTTTGCACTTTATCCAAATGTTTACTAATCCCCGGGTTAGATTTAAACTCTGAATAATGATATTTCTTTGGAGGACAATTAACCCCGTCCTGATGCTCTGATCCCAACACACGTGATATATTTTTCCATATTTCCATACAGCCTGTGTTACAGTTCAGCTTGATCCAGACTGGATTAATCTCTGAGAAAGTATGAAGCAATTCCTAGAACTGCAAGACTGTCAAAACACACAGAACACGTGTTCCGAGCCCCTGTGAATGTTTTGTGTGTGTGAGAGACGGGGAGGAGAGAGAGAGAGAGATGGAGGGGAAAACAGAGAAAGACAGAGAGGGAAAAAAGAGTCAGATATAGAGAAGGGGAGAGAGTGAGAGAAAAAGTATGTATATGTATACTGGCATGTTTCCATCTTTTCTCCTTTCGGGACTCATGTGGTCACAATTTATCAACATCAGCTTTGGGCAGGCCGCCAAAACACACACTCACACACACTCACACACACTCACACACACACACAAAACACAATCAAAACATTGGAATGGCCTACATACAGTTTTACGGACCATGTGTGTTCACTTAGTTTAATGTCTCTCTAAATGTACTGACTGCTTTTATCATGCTTAATATGAACTTATCTGCTTTTATGAAATTATTATTTTCTCCTTTGTTGGATGTGGTCAGCAGGGTTACACACATGTATCTTCAGAAACAAGCGTTTGGCCTCAGGGTGAAGTTATAAAAGTCCAGCGTCGACTACCTGGCTCAGCTTTTGCTTTTGAGGAATAAGAAAAAAAAATGGTTGTCTGTAATGAACCACCATTTACAACTTGTTTTTCTAATTATTCAACAGCTACCCTCATTATACATTAAACAGATACAGGAGCTACAGCATATTAGTGCTTCATTGTTCTGAACTAACTGGACATTGTCCCATCGTATGGTGTTCTGCAGATTTGGAGGTTTTTCTCTGAGGACTGATACTTAGCAGCAGTCAATAAACTAATTTAAAGCTTTGTTTTCATTGCTTATTTCTTAAAGGTTAAAAATACTGTAATAAATAATGTCCACATGCAATAAAAAGATGAAATGGGAACATTAGGCTGCTACTCAGCACCTGCAAAAAAATTCTGTAAGTGCGTTTGCATCATGGGATTGCTGGGAATAATGGACCTTATATTATAGCCCACTGTTTTTGAATATACTTCAGTCACATGGCTGGAATCTGACCTACTATTGAGACAATGATATAAATAAATAAAATAATAATAATTCAGATTCATGAATCAAAGTATTTGACACATTGAAGTTTTGATCTGATGATGGCATCTGAGAAAAAGTCACAGGATCATAAAAGTTACTACGATTCATCGTGAGGGCGACATGAATGACATGAAAGAAATTTCATGGCAATCCATCCTGTAATCCCTAGAGCCACTAACTATGAGTACTACTACTACTACTACTACTACTACTACTACTACTAAGAAGAAGAAGAAGAAGAAGAAGAAGAAGAAGAAGAAGAAGAAGAAGAAGAAGAAGAAGAAGAAGAAGAAGAAGAAGAAGAAGAAGAAGAAGAAGAAGAAGAAGAAGAAGAAGAAGAAGAAGAAGAAGAAGAAGAAGAAAGAAAGAAAAGAATTTTGCAAATTTTTTTCCCCAGTGTTTTTTGTGGACATATGGTATTTATAAAGTTAACGCTTTCCATTCCTGAAATTCACTGATGCACAACCCAAGAACCACTACCATATCACATAATGTACACAGACACACATCAGCTCTACACACATTAAAACACATATTTGTATTTGTTGATCCCCATGTACACAATAACATATTTGTGCCAACAATGTGCACAAAAACAACCAAAAGTCTTTACACCTCTAATTCCACATAAACACACACAAATATACACCAGACCACATGGGCCCCCCCTCAGGAAGTGCTCCTCCCCTGGATTTCTATTGGTTGCCATTATGACCAATAGGAAGGGAAGCCCAACTAGGAGAGGAGCTCTGGGTTTCTTTTAATGTCTTATTTTTACTGTCTCCCCGTTGCTCCGTCTGTCTGTCTGTCTGTCTGTCTGTCTGTCTGTCTGTCTGTCTGTCTGTCTGTCTGTGTGTCTCAGTGCTAGCCTCCTTGACTGGGTTTCTTTGTTTTTCATCTGCGTTTTTCCAAAGCTCTCTCTGCCTGAAGGCATCATCTTTCTGTTTGGTTTTTATGTGACTGCCATTCAGGGTGAGGGAGCAGAAAGAAAGCAGAAAAACAGATTAAGAGAAACAGATAGTGACACAAAGAAGAGGAGTCAGCATGTCGGGGGGGAAGAGAGGCAGGGACAAAGATATGAGATGGGTTTTCTCTTGCTGACTTGACTGGCAGCAGAACTGGGTCTGACTTACTACTTACTCAAACCATCTTGACCGTAAACATGCCTGTGTTTTTGTCTTAAACTAGGAGCAGGCAAGAGAGAATGAAGCTTCCTACTCAGTAATTGAGATCCATGGTTTGACGCAAACGCACAATGTCTCAATCACAGGTCAGTTGGTGCTATTTAATGATACAATTCATATTTTTATGCAATATTTTTTTTAAAGAAATAGCTAGTTATTCCTTTTTTTATACAGGAGTTTTCATTGTTAATGGTGTCGTCAACTTTTCTGTGAAATTACATACACACCAATTTGGGATCCAAAGGAAACAATGCATGTATGAACTTTACGAGAGTTGTTGGACGACAAAGCCGACTGTCTTCTTCACGCCTTGATTAAAACAACGTGATGCGATGCTTGTTTGGCTGCACCACAAAGATGCGCCAGTTACTGGTCTTCTGTCGCATTTCTGACTGATGCTCCAGATGTGTTTGCTTCCCCCAGTGTTCATTACATGAATCTATTTGAATGTAACTCAGGACCTTTTTTAGTCAACCAGGCCTGCTGGTACCACCAGGTCATACCACTAGAAAGATGCACTCAGTAGAGTGGCTGAGTAGTGGCGAGGTACTCAGCAGTGTGTTATAGTTATAGTGTACCTATAGTTGTTAGCTGAAAGCCAAAGACACCGACCAAAACACTAAAATTAGCAAACTGTTTCCCCACATTATGTCTCAGGCAGCAAAGCGATGCACTCAGCTGTGTTATCATTAGTGGCCCCTACTTAAGAGTAGTGAGTGAGAAGTTGGAAGTCCGTCAATGCTAGAATAAAACAATATAAGTATATATAATATATAATATTTTAAGTTTGCTTCAGCAGAATGCCAGATTAGCCCTGGACAGACAGGGAGATGCACACTCACGGATACACACATGCCAGCGACCAAACACAGATGCACGACCACATGATTCTCCGCCAAACATCCCCTCCTGGCATTGTCTGTGTTTGTTTGTTTTAAGGACACGGGTCAGCAGGTGAACTGCTGCTCTTCAGGTTATTTGTTTGTATGCATATGTGTGTGCTGATGATAGGAAGGGAAGGTGGGAATGTCAGTGAAACAACACATTATGTTAAGAGACAAACAAACAGTGGATACAACTCAACACATACGGACAACAACGAGCAAACTGAGTGAGAGTCAGAACACTTATTGGGTGAACTTTGAGATAGAAAAGAAAACAGGAAGGAGGCTGTTTTTTACACAGATGCACACACACACACACACACACACACACACACACACACCATTTATGTCAAGTCTCAAACACATGCAGTAGGTTCATAAATGACCCTTGATCTCTGCCCCTTGGCCAACTATCGTACTGACAAAAAAAACCTTAACTGTTTGTCTTTTTTATTAATTAAGGCAGATGCTGCATAATCTAATTGCAATAAGATGCTGGTCTTTACGTTTTGGTTGGAAAATGAGTTTCCATGGTCACACGGCCAATTATTTAATAGGCAAAACCCAAAGGCTGTCACATTATTGTAAGTCTCTCTAACAAACCTGTTTCCTGCTGAGTCATTTAGGTCACAACTAAATGAATCCACATGTTATGTTACTGTTACATCCTGGACCTTTTTGATCCTCCTATTTACTATCACATAAACCATCACTTACTTCTTGACTTCGCTGCCTGCATGCTGCTTTAAAAACAGATAAGAAGGCTTAAAGAGAGACACAAAACCCATTAACTGATATGACACACACTTCATTCAAACCTCTTCTGTACAGAGAACTGTAACTGACAATCAAAGGAAATAGGCTGAATTAAATATATATTTTTTACTCTATTGCAAACATTGTATTTGTAAGAAACTCTTGAGAAAATGAAAAGATGCAAAAACAGGAAAGCATCAATATCACACTACACACTGTACACGTGACAAAATAAGATCATAATAAGATCTTTAACCACCTTTCTGTTAAATATGTTCTCTCTCTTTACATCTTTAATCTGTCTCTTTACTGATCCTCACTTTGCCTGTTTGTGATGATCAAAGTGTCACACTCCTCCTCCTCCTCCTCCTGTTTACCAATGGAGAGAGGCTGTTGCACAGCAGGATGGACACCTCAGTAATTGCTGGGCAGGATGTACTCAAAAATCCATGTGTGTTTGTGTGTGAAGGCCATTAGAGAAAGAGAGAGAGAGAGACACCATTTAAAGTCCGGGTAAAGCAGAATGTTAAAGCGCATGCCATATGCTAACTTGAATGGGGATCAAATAACTCCAGTGCATCAACAAGCCATGATTTCAGGCCTTCCCTAAAAAATCCTGAACACAAAAATTTAGTCTGTTTTAGAGACTTAACAGTTAAGACACATAAATACAGTTTTCAGGTACTTGTACTTTATTTGACTATCCTTTTTCTGCTCCTTTAAAGTTCTACTCCACTAAATTGCAAAAGGAAATATTAAGATTTTTGCTTACATATATTTAATTGTCAAAGATTTAACTACGTATTAATATATAAAGTAGTTTAAAAAATAGCTCCACCTTGACCAGCTTCATTCAAATCCATCTTACACATATATGCAGCAGTGATAATAATATTTAACAATATTACTACGGCCATTCTGATGCATAATGAGTACTTGTCTGTAAGAGATGGAAGCATTGGGAAAATGAATAACCTACTCAACCTCAGGGACCCTTGACCTTTGACCTCCCACCCACACTGGGGAGACGCTTGCCCACACACAGACCCCCACACAGCGCCGCAATGTCAGCCACAAGCACCAAAAAATGTGAACTATGATTCAACATGACACATGCAGGTACAGAGTAACTGCTCCATTTGACCACATGAGTGTGCATTTGTGTGTTTCTCTGTGTGTGTGTATGTGTTAGTGTGTGTGTCTGCATTTGAACTTCCATCTGCTCTCTGTGAGTAGGAGAGAAAAAGTGGCACTGATCTAATATCAGTTGACTCCCTGCATTCCTGACCATGAACACATGGGGAAATAGAGTTTCAGATATAACTCCACCAGCTGGCCCTTCTGGCCCTGCAGGGCATACCACGGAAACCTTACAAAGGGTCGCATATTCAACTGGCAGATTTTTAAAATATGATATTATTATTTTTCATTATTTTTATATATTACCTTTGATTCTTTCATTACAACCTGGGTCTTATTTTTGGTCGCTTTGCAGTATTAATCGGATTGTAATCACTAAGTAAATTGATATCATCTGGGCAATATCAACAAAAATAAAGCTTACAGGGCAAGAAGCAGTCAGACAAATGTCTTTTATCTTTGTCAAAACATGCTTGCGTTGGGTTTTTACCTCCAATACATTGAATTACATGATTTAGACCATTGGCTTGTTTTTATCAATCTGTATCACTAATCGTATTTCTTGCATTGTCGGACTTTGAATTTATTATAACCATTTAAAATAATAAACCGAAAATGATCCTTTTACAGAAAACAAAATTGATTAAGACATATATTTGGGTTTTGTGTTAAAACAATCAAATCGGATTAATGCACACTGTGTTTAGGGAACTGTTGTTTATAGCATGACAGAAAACTTTGACACTAGCTACAGGTGAAGGTTGTGTGTAGTTGTGTGTGTGTATGTGTGTGTAAGGGGAGCCCATAAACACCTGGTTATCCTCTGACGTCAGCCGCGCTGGAAGAGTCTGTTGCATAAGAGGTTGACATGTGTCGCGTACTGTTATAGCATCCTTTGGCATGCTAAATACCCTTTTTAAAAATGTGTGCCAGATGTGTGTGTGTGTGTGTGTGTGTGTCAGGTTAAAATGGGTGTGTATTACATGCCGGTAGCGTGTGCACAGTCGGTGTGTTCTGCCATGGCAACATTGCAAATACACACACATAAACAGATACGTTCTTACTCCTTCAGAGGCCGATTTCTCTAAGGTTGCCACTTTGGTTAACTTCAGTGTTGACAAGCAGGAATGATAAGTATGCACAGCAATAGTTAGAGCACGGCTTCCTGGCAAATTTAAATCTCTTGAAAGTAAAGCTCAGTCAGACTAGCGTCAAGGAGACGTCGTATGAGGCTGATTATAATGACGGAGGATTTAAACTAATAGCTTCAACATACAGTGTGGCCTTGTACTGCAGCTTTTGCTTCAATTTCAAGGGAAATGTGGAAACCTCATATTACCCCCACACATACATAAGAGTGCATTTATGCTACCGGGTACAGCACTTAACAAACAACAAAGAATTTGTACTATGGCTCGGTTTATCAAACATGTTGCAACTGCTTTTCACATGCATCAAAGGTTTCTCTGTTAAGAATCTCATTCAACAATATTCTGCATTATTTTTAACTTCATCCACGATATAAGCAAGCACATGTCCAAAGCTTTATGCGTGTCTGCAGCTGATTTGATTTTCATGCACATAAAATCAAATTCACATGCTTTAAAACGTGATTTCAAATTGGAAAAGTCCAATTCCACTTTTGGCTTTTAGCCTGTAACAAAAATAGCAACTTTTATAGGGAAGAAAAAAAGTTACAAACCGTGGACAGTAATTCTTCAAGGCTGGATGTAAATGTTATATATTTTGTATGTAAAATGGTAGCACTGAAATGTCACATCTTCAATTTTTTTGTAGATTTTTACAAACATTTTGGTTTTGTTTTCAAGGCCTGAATGCCATTGTCCTGTCCTTGGCCCTGTTTAGATACTCTGTGTGTAGCTTAGCTAAACCCTTCTTGGACCAATCGCTCTGCTAAATACAAATAAATTATATTCATCTTCTCATCTAACTTCCAGTAACTCAACAAAGAGGCCTATCTTCTAAAATGTACTCCTTTAAGTTTAAATTATTTTTCTTCTTTAAGAAATCAGTCTGAAATTGTTTGTTGCTGCTCCTTCTTAGAGCTGTTATTTACAACCACTTCCAGAATGATTTGGGGAGTTGTAAAATTATGCTACTGTTGAGTGTTTGTTTTAAGTTTTTATTGCAGGGAGGTCATGTTTGGAAAGCGAGCAGCCTAATGTCAAATTGTCTTTGTGAGGACAAAGACAGTAGCAATATCTGGAATTCCTTGTGTTTCTTTGTGGTGTTTAACCTGTCATAAAAAAGTGAATGTGGGCAGGCACTCTGTGAACCACAGACACATAAATCATTTTTCAGTAATAAATTAGACCAAATCATAATTTTACACTGTCATGCTGCCATCTTTCAGGAGAACGGTGAGTTGCTCAATGACCCTTGAGGGGTGCAGATGTTTGCTCCTGTGGAAGCTGGTTGCAGACTTTCCCTCTGAAGGAATGTTGTCTCTAAACATCGTTTTTACTCCGCTGCTGCAGCACACGGTTCATTTCAGAGGGAAATACTGCATGAAACAAGGTTCAGATCATGAGATAGTTAAACGTCTTACAGAAGAAATAAGCTAAGGAATGTTCTTAAAACTGTTCACTAGTATTCTTCACAGCAATGCTGCAGCGCTGCATTTTACCAGGATGACAAACGACAAACATACGTTACGGTTAAAAGTTTAAAACTGCAACAGAATCTGTTGTTATTTTTTGTTTTTGTGCAACTTTGCAGGCAACATTCAAATAGAGAGGATGAGGTATTGCATTAAACTGTGGTTGACTGACAGACATAATCTCACGTAATATTATGATCACATGAAAATATCACGGCAACTAATTTTGTGTGTGTGTGTGTGTGTGTGTGTCTGTGAGAACCAAACTCAATGAAACATCAAAAACATCAACAAACTTGATAAATAGTTAAATGATGAATCATGTAAGCCTTAGAGCAAAGAGTAACAACCCCTGTGATTACACAACGTGTCCTGACAGTGTTTGCGGCTGGACGTAATTATAATTCATTGATCCGAAAAGTCAGTTTGCCACAATATGAGTGCGAGTGTATCCTGTATCCAAAACAAACACGAGCAGAGGAGCGTGGGAGGGGCACACCGCTGCAGGATGCGTGTGTGTGTGTGTGTGTGTATATATTGTATTCTGTACTGTAAATAGCTGTCCAGTACTGTGCACGTGGCTGTGTTTTGGAGTTGTGCCTGAAAGGCTGAGGTGTGGTGTGACTCAGTCTGATGAAAGAACATTAAGATCACTTTTTTTTTGTGATGTTGCTGCCTCTTTCTCCAGTGTCGTTTTTTATTTTATTTTTATTATTCCACAGATGAGCCAAAGCCTGTTTGGAGTTATCAGCCCCCCCACACACACACACGCCCTCAAGCTTTCAGGCCTGGGCCATGTGTGATTTCGCAGGACATTCCTCCTGGAGGCTTCCTGGCTTTTAATGGTTCGGCCTTCATCGCCATCCACAACACACACACACACACTTCCTTCCTCTGTGTTTTTGTGCATGTGGGTATTACCCATTTCCCGAGTTCCACGAATGTTGCTGTTTTGTGCCAAAGCTGAATCTCAAATCTTGAGACATTCAAAGAGTTAGACAGATATAGACTCTGCCTGGGGTTGAAAACATGTGGAGAAAAGAAAAGAAAAAAATGAAAATGAAAATCGAGAGTGGAAAGATTTTGTTTCTGTATTAGCAACAGATGCATTCTACTGAAGAGTTCAGGGATCTTTTATCGATTGTGATAACAAAATCACAATCGATAAAAGATCGAACATCAACTGTGAGTTTTGGAGAAATTTCAGGATTTAAGGGGCACTATAACAATATTTTAAAGGCCTTATATCAGTCATAAAGATACAAAGGCACAACAGATCACTGTGTGTTTTCAGAGTCAATTACATTTCCAGTGATCAGAGAAAATTACTCAAACTGAAAGCAATCTCAGCTTGGGCTTTGAGATTCAATCTTTAAAGAGAAAGGGAACATTACAAAATGTTTGATATACTCCATTCCAGTAAAATGATGTGCAAACATACATAAATGGCAATGGTGTTTGTTAGGGAATATATGTTTAAAGTAACCAACCCAGCCTCTAGAGATCATAGTTAAAACTGGGAAGGTATGAGCTTTTACAATGCCGATGTGCCCTTGAACAAAAGACTGAACCCCCACCAGGTTTGGAGGTGTTTATCTTCTTCTTCTCAGCATGAATGGTAGTAAAATATATTTTCTGACCTGTCCTTAGATCCCCTTCAACACCCACTAAATACACATATGCACGCCATGTTTGTGCATAAGAAGTCAGATAAACAGCACTATGGTCCTTTGAAGGTGGCAGTTGGACATGTCCATCCCTGCCAGCACATTGTTTACTCGAGGTGTGACAGGTGGAAATCTACTGAAGCCAAAGGTTTTACAGGTGTGACGTACGCCCAAGTTCACAACAGTCACCTGCACCCGGGATGCCGGCTCAACCAGTCAGATATGACCGACTCTAGCCTTGTTCTCTCTGTGAATACGTACATAGATATTGTACATACACATGAACCTGTCCTTAATTCTGTTGCTTTGTGAAACACAAGTCAATAGATGTGCGTGCATGAGGATAGAAGATAGCAGTGAGGACATAGAAAACATGTTTTGTATCTATTTATTTGTCAGTGATGCTACAGGAGTAAGCTTGTCACGAGTAAGTGATGTATGACAGGATGTATGTACTGTGTGCATGAATAAACATTTGCACACACACACACACACACGCACACTCTTCCTAATCTCAAGAGGTACCTGCACATAACATTCCCATGATGTTGCAACTGTCCACATTGCTCAGTAAACTCATGTCACTTCCACACACATGCACACAGTGTTATGACTATACGACAGCAAACCATCCTTTGTCCCATTTTGCACACGCACAATAAAACCCTCTTGTGTAACAACTGTATTTCAGTAGCCTATGTACACCCACAGGGAGGTTCATTTACAACTGTAATAAAAACCATAATAATACTCTTAAATGTAATAACTGTATGGCCAATACGGTGCTATCAGACGTTCAACGCAGCTGAGGTTTACATACTGTAATCACAGTGAAGAACTTATGTTATGCAACTTTTACCAGCACACGTGTGCTAAAAGGAACAGATGAAAACTGGAGAAAATCACAGCCTAGCTGCCTCGTAACCACAATAGGTATTATTGCTGTGGCAATGTGGTAATGATCAACATGGATCTAAGACCCTATTTGATCAAAGCTACTTCAACAGTCACGCGTGTGATTTCAGATAACCACTGTACCACTGTTGTAGATTAAAGTGTTTAATCGTTATGGTGGATGTTTTTCCACTGAGACAAACATCTCAACGTCCAGTGCCAAGTCTGCTTTCACAAACATACAGTAGATGCACATGCTAACTATCAGTTTAGATCTACTAATTCAAATCCATTAAAATGTAATTTAAAGTTACCGTCAACAGCGTAATAACCGTCACATAGCTAACAAATAGATGAAGGTTAATGATTCAGTGCTAATCCAAACTTTGGGAGAGTGTTTGATTGTCACTGAATTTTGTTTGAACATAAACAAGAGTAAGAGTCTCAAGCCATGCCAGTGACTTGGTGAGGCTAATAATTAATGCTAATGTCCGCTTGCTAATTAGTCATTATCATAATGGCAGCATGATGATGTTTAGAGGTGTCATTTTTATCATGTCATCTCAGTTTAGCGTGTGGCGATGCTAACAAAATACAGCTGAGGTTGATTGGAATGTCATATGTTTTTGAGTAAGTATTGGATATAATCTGATGATGGCGCTTAATGAAAAGTCAGGGGGTCAAAGTTATTATAATTCATCCTCTTGGGACCATGAATGTCTGAACAAAATTTCTCTGCAATTCATCCCAGATATTTAAATACAAAAACATTACAAGCTGCTGGTGGAACTAAAGCTAAAGCTAGGGGAGCATACATTCACTGCATCCTCTGGGGACCTTGCATATCCGTGGCAAATTTCATGGCAATTCATCCAATAGTTGAGATATTTCCCTCTAAAACACAACATAGTGTGTGTTTATGGCACCGAGAAGAGGCGAATGACTATTTGTCTTAGAGAAGTTATTGCTGTTTCATAGCGGAGGTCAAAGGGTACACGTATATTCAAGTAACACCCCCCCAAAAAACACAGAGGCACAAACATAAATAAGATATATCAGTTAAGGTGGCTTAACCTCAGAAGGGGCTTTTCTCTTGGTCCCCAGAGGCTCCTAAAGATGATGTATATATTTATACAGAGCAGTCATGGGGAAGTTTTAAAATACAAGATGGGAGATTAGTGCTACATGCTTGTTTAAATTGTAGCTATAGCATACAGTTATGCTTATAACTGACAATTAGCAACTTTATGGCCATGGCAATGTTCTTTGAAATGCCGTCTAATTTTCTGTCCGAGATTTAAAGCTAACCTTTTCCCTGCCTTTTTTAAAATAAAACATGTATGAGAATATATTCAAAATGTGTGTCTAAATATGCAATTATTTTCCTCAAATCAATCTAACACTAATGACTATAGAAAGTGTATTCCCTTCACGGAATGTCTATGCCTTCGTGGTTTCACACAGAGGACAATTAATAACAGAGAGCTTTTGTTTCACTGTCAGTCAGCGTGATCTCATTGTGTGGAAATCAACAATAGTCCCATGAGCACCGCAGGCACCGGGGGGGGGACATCAGCAGCCGAGACTGGATGAGGTAAGACAGAACCCTTACCCACCTCCTATGCTCGTTCTACCACCTCGTCTCTCCTGCCCTGCTTCCACTTTTTCCCTCCAACACATTTAAAATCACAGATGACCTCACACAGCTACATCATTCTATGGCACTGACTAAAATACAATTGAAGTGATGCTGAAACGTGTCTGACTCCTGCACACAAAACAGACATACAAGCCACATATTTACATGTTCACCAACAGATACTGTATATGTGTATACTGGACAGTTCATACGTACTCACTCTGGTGAGACTGACCAGAAATATAAACGTCTGGGATCTTTCCCTCACACGCTTTGCCTTATCTGATGACCCAACACTTTTGCTGGAGAGAATTAAATCATAGAGCGAGGTCTGTATTTACCTTTAGATTCACATAAACACACACATACATCCACTCCATACTGGCCAGCAGCCCGCTGCATAGCAAACACATTTTTATCAGCTAACACAAGAGGTCAGATTCTATGATTGTGTGTGTAACCCAATTACCTTCTTTTTCTTGATTTCTACAAGTAACCCCTCCAAGAATTAAATGAGAAGATTGGTATTAATGTTGCACCTTAGAAGCAGCTTTTAGTTAACGCACAGACTTTATGCATTACACACCCGCCGCACACAGCCTCTAAAGCATCGTACATGTTTACGACATTGCACATGTTTATTATTATTTCTATGTGTGTGTCTTTCCACAGATGTGTGGATGTGTCTCTATAAGCGTTTGGCTGTGATCCAAGCACACGCCACACTAAACTTCTATGCCTAACAGATTTAAAGGAAGTGTACGGCGAGTCAAACCATGCACAGTTGATAGGCAACACACAATTCTCTGAAAATGTGTACATCTTTATGAATTCTAAGAAAAAACAGCTATGTGCGTTTTTTTTATGAGCAGGGGAGGTATACAAAGCTATAAGGAAAGTCTGTAAATAGAGTGATTTACAGTCAAGTGGACTTGGATTTGAAAGTCTGTTGTGAATTTTTGAATTTTGTGTGAGTGTGTGTGTGTGTGTGTGAGTTAGTGTTGTGAGTTATAGTGTCCCAGCAGGAGAGGCTCGGCACTGGAGAGGTGGTTTCCTGTTCTTTCTTGGCACGTACTACTGGAACAAGTGGATAAGGAACAAAAGTGTGACACAATACTCTTGGCCTCACGCAGCCAGTGCAGTGATTTATTTCATGTGTAATGATCAGTTCGAAGTTTTAAAGATAAACGTTCGTTTGTTTGACAAATAATGTATTTTGGAAATACATCATGCTGAGTCTTTTTACTTGGAAATAACGTTTAAGGAGACGTTGGAGTCAAGATTTTAAATCCTGCTCAAGTGGAAGTAAAGGAGCAGACTTGTGCTTCATATCTGCTGTGTTTCACTCTGTGACACAATAATTGTGGGTTTGTCCAAGAGAGAGAGCAGGACACGGAGACACTGGTGTGTGTGTGTGTGTGTGTGTGTGTGTGTGTGTGTGTGTGTGTGTGTGTGTGTGTGTGTGTGTGTGTGTGTGTGTGTGTGTGTGTGTGTGTGTGTGTGTGTGTGTGTGTGTGTGTGTGTGTGAGTGTGATAATCTAATTGTACATATCTGGTGGGATCTTAGGTTTCGTCTGGTACCACTTGTCATGGCTCTTTTTGCACACGCTCAAAACCTTCTTAAAGTCTTTTCACGTTTCAGCACACACATGCACACAAATGGCATCCAACTGGGCTCTATTCCCGTAAAAAAGCTGTTTCAGATTCAAACCGAATCGGATGTCATTTCCCCCAAAAATGAAAAGAAAACACACCCTTCCCCCATGAGGCAAGAAAGAATGACAATCAAGAAGACGAAAAAGGGAGACAGGAGTGAAGAAAGTACATAAAAAGTAGAAAGAAAGATGTAAAATATCTACAAAGTACACTTTTGACTTGGCCATACACTAGAACATGTGGAAATATGATCTTTTATGATTTGGCCCTTCGTCCACCTTTCTACCGCTGTAAATATGTATAATATCACATGTAGATAGTAACACTTTTAGACACTTTTAACTTTAAGAAGTCAGTCGATTATATAATACAAGGTCTAACAGTGACATATGTTTCTGTTTCTGTAATCAGAGAAATTCAGGAGTAACAACAACAATGACATGAGAAAGAGGCCAGTAATCCAAACATGTTACTGGGTGTATTATTGGGTGTGTCAGTCCATCCATTCAACCACATTTTTGGAGGATTAGATCTTTCAGCAATCAAAATGTTGAGGTTTAGTTCTTAGCCTTAAAAAAAATAGTTTTGCTAAACAATCTCACCTCAATGTGCAGTTATAGACTTTTTCCAAAGCTTCCAACCGTATCACAAAGTCTTCAGCAGGTTGGAAGCTGCACAACAGCAACTGACAAGATTATCTTTTTACCTTAAAGCCAAAGGCGACAAAAAGTCCTAATAATAAAAATCCTACAGAGCACAACAGAACCATCTCCATAACAAATGAGGAAATTCAATATGATAATGAATGATGAGTGAAAGAAATTCTGATTGCAATCATTATATGATATATTCTGATTACAACTTGGAACAATCTGCTTATCTGGATATCAGCTACTATTGCACAATTCATACTCACACAGGACATATTCTTTGTCTGTCTTAATGTACAAAGAATGAAACATATATACTATAGTTTGGACATATGCAGCAAATATTGTTTTCCAAGTCTATAACACATTCATTTAAAGATGAGTGTCAGCTGAGTCTAGGATGAAAGTTCCCGGAATCACACACACACAGACACACACTCACACACACACACACACACACACACACACACACACACACACACACACACACACACACACACACACACACACACACACACACACACACACACACACACACACACACACACACACAGACTTTCTCGTACTTCACAGCCCCACTCAGAATGTGGCACCTGCCATTTAGGGGCCAAGAAGATGTTACACAGACACACACATACACATACACACACATGTAACGTCAAAGAGAGGCAGCAATGTATTCTAGGAGGTGAGAGAAATGGGAAGAAGATGAGAGGGATGGTGGTCATGGAGGGACACACAGCAGCAGACACTTAAACAGATGGATGAAAGAAAAGCTTTAGAGGTAAACAAGTTGTTATTCAGAGGAAAGATACAGACGGAACAGGAAAATAAGGTTGATTACAGTTGTAACAATTGTTATTATGACGCATGCAGATATATATTATTTTGATCATCATGTTATTATGATTATTATCATTGTCAGCATGAGTGACAACACCAAAAGTGCATCGAAAAGTTACACCAAATCATCTGTATCTCTGTGATATCGTTCTTATTGTCAACAAAAACAGTGTAAACCAACAATGACTTGACATGATTTGGACAGTAGGTATTGTCTGTGCATCCACATCTTGATATAGCTTATTCCCCTGTGCCATAGAGCTCCAGTGTTGTCCAAAAACAAATAATATTAACAACACATTTTTGTACTCAGTGAAACATTATTTCAATACCATGAACATAGGCTCTGTAGATTATTTTGAGATGATCCGAAAACTGAAAATTATCACTAGGAAATATACTCTACACATCTGCTAAAGACTTCAATGCCCAGCTGTTTTAGTCTATTATTTATCCTATTTCAAAAAGTTAAAGTACATATTCATAAGACTATATATTTAAAGATGTACATCTTCAGTAGGCTGCATCCCCTCTCTTTCAAAGGTAACCCACACTAGATCTTGTATGGAGGTAAGGTAAGAAGTTCATTGAACTTCTGAGGTGTGATGTACAGTCTGGGAAAAGAACACCTAGTCACCACTAGTCGGCATCTAAGCCTGACTGTAAGCCATATTGCATTCCATACATATTGCAAGGGAAGCACATTAATTGGTGACCTCTTTCACCAGATGATTATCTTTATTGTCTGCCTTCAGGCTATTTCACTGTACTGATTATCAGATGGAACACTTAAAGCTGCTGTACACAAACAAATACTACAGATAAGTGTGCTCATCTTTAAAGGTACCTTTTAACCACACAGCCTCTCCATGCTTGGAGAGGCTGTGTGATTCCTATTAATTCTGTGTCAGCGCTCCACGCCCTGTCGCTGTGCTCTAAGCATAGAGAGTGACTTAGAGGTGTAAAGCCTTCACACCATAGAAATAGATTCATCATGGCAGCTTCACACAGGCCCTGCTCGAAAACCTCATGAATCCATTTTCACCAAATGACATGCTTTCCTTTGGATTTAAGCTATGCTGAGTGCATTATGTCTTGATGTGGAGGAGATGTCATGAACTCAGACACTGAAACACATGTGAAAACACATGTCCAGCAGAACATGTGAAAATCCACCAGCAGCTAACTCTGTTTAAAGTCCTATGTGACATACAAGTGGGGCTTGGTATCATTTAAAAAACACAATTAAAATGACCCCTCTTTTCCCTTGATTTATCACAGTAAACATTGAAAACACGACTGTGTGTTTGCAATGACTTTTCAGAGCAGATACTGAGAGGACATTGTGGTAAATGTGTTTTTGTCAACCAAGTGGTTGTTTCTGCCATCAACAAACTATAAAATGAGACACATGTGATGCCAAAAAGCTTGAAGTGGCCCTATTATGCTTTTCCACTTTTTCCCTCTTCTTTAGTGTGTTATACATATTTTTTACATGTAAAAGGTCCGTAGAGTGTAAAACCTGAAGTTCACGCCTAAAAGGAGTTACCCTCCCCCTCAGAAGCTCCTGAGCTGCCTGAAACGGATCGATTGAATTCTCTCATTCACTTCTGTAACATTATGAGGTCATAATGTAAAACTCCTTCCTGGCTAATTTGGACCGCCCTCAAACAACAAAGAGAGAGACGGAGCTGAAGCTCCGGAGGAAGAGTTTGAAATGTGAAACGTTGACCAATCACAACAGAGTGGGCTAGCTGACCAATCAGAGCAGACTTTGCTTTCTGGAGGGAGGAGCAAGCGCTACAACGGAGCATTTCAGAGAGAGGGTAAGAAGAGGTGCTGCAGGACAGCCAGGATGAGAAAAGCAAGGCGGATTATGAGGATTAACGCATGTAAACATTGTAACTGTAACTTCAGATAAAAATTTGCACCAGGAAAATAGCATAATAGGACCTGTTTAAAGACCAGTGATTATTTTGCAATACCAGTGGCAGGTTTTAGATTGTAAAGAAAAAACATATGTATTTACAGAACGTGGCTGTTATTCTCACACTCTCACTGGTTCTTACTCTAACATACTGCACCACTACAACTGCTACATCTTAAACTATAAGTACAGGGGCAACCAGCCATCAATCCGTCTGTTAAAACAACATGGCAAAGACATATGTGTAATATAGTGATGATAACATCAATCAGGCACATACTAAACCGCTAGAGTCATCTGGCATTGACATGCAGGATGTGTATCATGCTGTGAGAGCGGTTTCTTAAACACACGTGCACATGCATCCAGTCATTTCCGCTTTCCTGGAGATCACACATTTCTCTCATCACCAGCATATAACTAAGTAAACAGGGTTGAAATAGTTGTGGTTAGGACTTGCCATCTGTGACTTTTAAACATTTACATTGTGAGCCACGTGATATATCATGACTGTCATAGCTGGTGGCTGATGGTGAGCAAATGGTGCTGTACTCTGTCAGCTGTTAATCTGTGATGAAGGGTGTAGCACCATTACTGCCAACAGTAATGGTGTTTCTTTATAATCACTAACGATCCATGTTATCCATGAATTGTAGTTCTTGCTAATTGCTGCTAAAACATACAGCAGCTACTGTGACAGCTGTCTGTAGTTATAGTAATCACTACGACAAATTATCCCCAACATTACAGATACACTATCATTTCATAAATGGTATTATTGCTGAAGGTCTCACTGATACACAAACGGGATTCATCAAATCTCCTGAGGGAAGTTCAGGGATTAGAAGTAACTTTGTGTTTGTGTGTTCAGTTAGATAAAATGAACAGAAAGAAAAAAAAGAAAAAGTTGAATTTATGGCGGAAATCCAGTTACTGAAAAAAACATAATTGTATATGCTTCTTGACCGACAGCAGCAAAACTGAACACAAAATATGTTTTGTTCTTGGTTTAGGTTTCATTTTACCCACAACCCTATAAAACACTGTGATTATGTATATTTAGTGTGGGTGGCCCTGAAGCAAATGTGACTTTAACATAATACATATATAATGTACACACACACTTACTCTTGAGTAATGGCACTTTGTTCACTGGAGACTGTGTAGCTAAATATACCAGTAACTGACAGCCCTGACACTGAAACAGAAGATGAATCGCAACAGACACCAGGAAGGGTGTGTGTGTGTGTGTGTGTGTGTGTTAGAGAGGCTGTGTGCATACCTATTACTGTAGTGAACGATGAGTCAGAGGATTATTTGAAGAAAGAATGCAATACTGTTTTGAAAACTCAACTAATAAAACAAGAACATTTGCTCCTTTAAAAATGAAATAAAATATGCCTGAAAATGATTACGCTGAAGAAAAAAAAAAAAAAAGCACCTTCTCAAAACCCCAACCCTACCTTGACCTCTTTTTCTTGGCATTAGTGAGTCCCTGCTCTGTTGACCACTTGCTGCATTAAAGGACTTTATTAGCCTTTGCACCTAGGCCCTAATTGATATTTGATGAATGTAGCGATCGTAACTCGGTCTCAGAATAGAGTCGGACACTCGGCTGAAACCCAGAAAAACCTCTGATCCTCAGCTCTCACATAGGCCGGACATACCGCAGCTCTGCGGCAAAGCTAAGACAGGAGCAGCAAATCAGAACCACGGAAAGGCCAGGACCAAGATGAAGGAAGGAAATAGTTAAGGGAAGAAGGGAGAAACAGAAAGAAAAAGAGATACAGAGGTCGCGAGGCCATTGCTTAACAGACAGAAAGATCCATCTATATTACAACGTCAATCCCATTTGTCTTCCTATGTCTGTCCCCTTTGTCTCTACCCGTCTCTCCATCTCTCTCTCTCTTTTTTTAACCCAGTTTTCTCGCTCTTTTCGGGTGCACTAACCTGCAGAGGGCCGCTGGCTGGCATGGTGGATCTCAGCGACGTCAGGTCGATGTCTCGGCCCGGCTCCCCTCTCTCTGTCTTCCCAAGTCCCTGCATAATAAGGCTCGAAGCAAGCAATGAAACCGAGAACACACACACACACTCACACACTCGCACACTTGAGTGTTACCCCCTCGGCGATGAAATTGCTAATGCGAGGGATGGCAGTGGTCGTTGTGAAAGGAAATGACCCTGGACGCCAGGCACCAAGCACCAGGCCAGACCAGGGATGACAGGCGAGGGACGAAACAAACGGCTTATTCACCCCATCCTGGTCTCCCCCGCTCTCTCTCTTTCTCTCTCTCTCTCTCACTTTCCAGTCTTCCAGCCTGTCTCTTTCTCCCGCCATTCTCCACCTCCACCAAATATAGCTTCTAAAAAATGCTTGAATACAAAATGAGCCATCACACTGAAAACCAGGCAAATATTGTCCGAGTGCTAGACTGTTTCCATATTTAAAGTTAGTCTTGTCCCTATCTATGACTCGATTTGAACGTCCAAACCGAAGCACACCAACTTGTGTCTATTTGCTCGTGTTTGCTAAACAACAACATTCTGCTGTATTTCTGTTAAGTTAACTGAGGTCAGACGTCTTCTCGTAAAAGCACTGAGGCTCCACTGTCAGGAGTTTATAGCTCTCTAAAAACAGGGGACCCCGGGCTCTGTAACAGGGACTGAAAGATGCCATGTAAATAGGAGACTGGCCGAGATATTTCAGGAGTGTGCGAGACAGATGTCTCAGAAATCTGGACAAATAAAGTCAAAGCTATCTGCATGGCTACACACCACTATAGGTGAGTAAAATATATTTTGTACTTTGCTGAGAGCAGTTATCAAGTCAGTGAAGTGACTCGGCCCATCCATGGATACAGCAGTATCTGTCCAAAGTTTGCTAACATTAGCCACCTTATGCTAATGGTCAAACCAGACCAAGTTAGGCTGATTTGAGCAATACATGTCGTACTAAAGGCTTCAAAGCAATGGGTGGCGGTAACTATGTCCAAGTTTTATATACAGTCTATGTGTAAAACAAGCGTAGCCTGACTGTAACTTACATTTACCAGCAGTATATGTGCTGGAAGCATAGTCCGCAGTGTGAGACTGGAAGAAAAATATAAAATGTCTTAAAAGATTAGGTTAAAAGGGTGAATGGCCTTTTGTAAAAGTGAGGAGTCATGGGAATCTGCGGCTGTTGACTTTGAAATCCGGCGCGGAAAACCAAAAGTTACCTGTCAGCATGAATGGAAAATCCTCTCCACATACAAATACACACAGGAATTCCTTGTTTCTTTCATACAACACATGCAGAAAAGTTTAAAGAGTAGAGTGAGGCTTTCCTTTCCTCTCTATCTCTTGTTCAAATACACACACATACAGAGTGTCCTGAGGGGGAAGGAGGTTGTCAACAGTGATTAAAAACACCACTGCAAGCTCATAATCCTCCAAAAAATGATCACCTCAATGGCAGGAATTTCATTAGGTTAAGTGTACAAGAACATAACATCACACACACACACACACACACAGCAAACCTTTGTCCCACTTTGTAAAGACGGGGCATCACAGCGGTTATTGGAATTATAAAAATGTATAGCTCTCCCATCTCATATCTATCTCACTTAATGGTACCGCATCCAGGCTTGTGGCCTTCTGAGATCATTACCTGTTGACAGAATTAAAGAGCACTGTAATTCATTTCCTGAGATAATGATTATATAGCTTAACATCCATTAGTCCCAAAACCTGTTTGAAGCATGCTCCAACAGAACACTAACATAAACTGTCATATACATCCATTGCATAAGCACAGATATACAGAACAACGTGTCTTGGATGTGAGCATTTTTGTCATAACTTCCAATAGGGGAAAAAAACTCAAAACCTGGACACAATTATTTTGTAGTATTCTTTCAGGACACAGCTTAAGAGACTGAGCTGCTTTCTATTTTCTCTCCAAAAGATGATGTGTTTGCTCTCCCCGAGCTCAAAAACAGAAATATCTTCCTTTTCACTTTTTTTTTTAGACATTTGCATTAAAAACGCTTCCAGGAACTGTCAGCTGACCCTGTCCGAAAAGTTATTTTGTTTTAGTGGTTTTCCAGAATTACACCTCTGGCGTCTCTCAGGGATTCAGCTGCACATAGTGGACCATTTGACTTCTGTGTGGATTGTTGGACTATTTGAGCAGAAAAATTCCAAGTTAATCCCTTAATGTGAGGTTAGAAACAAACCATCCTGCCTAAATATTTTTTTTCCTAGAAACAGGGTTTGAGTGAGTTTGACATGAGTTAACCTTTTCATTTTTTGGTTCCTAAAAACAGAGAGTCTTTAGAAGATGCCAGGTACAGCTTGCACTGATTTTTTTTTACCAGTTCTTCCGAGAAAGAATAACCGCTGTGAATATAAATTGTTTGAGCTTAACATCTTTACTCCCCTCCCCCTCCGCTTACAGAGACTTAAAGGATGATGTGTCTGACAGCTAAATGTGTACTCCTGCTCTAGAAAAGGTTACTCAGGTTTATACACGTCTGTAAACACAGTGAAGATGAACAGATACTGTGGCCGGTGGTTCATTAAGGGCATTCCTGATGGTATTTTTGTGTGTTTTTCTTTATTTGAAACTGTAAAGCCCATACCTATAATTTAGTTTATTCCTGGATAACATCATTGTTTCTAAAAAGTAAAGCCTTCAGGTTTTTTTGTGCTGCTTCTCCTCTTCATGTAGCAGTTTTACTTGACTGTAAACAAATTTGTGAGGTGTTGCGAAACACTGACAAGACCTGCAACACAAGCATTTTTTCATTTCAGTGTCGCTCGTGAATGGAGGCGAATAACTTTCATTTGTGTATGCGGGCTATTAATAGCAAGGCCTGAGCGGGACTCATTTTCATGCGGGGAGTTTCATGCCTCAGACCAGTTCACCACATACTATACTGGAGATATACTGAAGAAAAATGAACTGTTAGTGTCGTCTTTATCATGAGAAATCCTGCATGTCCACCCTTAACTGCCTTGTACTGCGTCTTCTTCACCAGCAGCAAACTGATCTTCAGGCTGCTCCAGCTTAGAGACTCCGGTAGACAACAAAGTGTCTCACACTTTGGTTGCATCACAACACACCACTTTGCATTTAAGAAAGCACTTATTCGTATAGTATACGTCATATGCCACAACGCCACACTTTTCCTTGACACTTGAAATTATATTTTGTAGGCAAAGTTAAATGTTATATTTTGTTTTGCACGCCTGACATCTTGCCGCGGCACACCTATCTCATCTCCAGCATCAATTTCTGGTGCTTGTTCTGTACCTTCACTCTCAAGCCGCAGGCCTGTTTTAATCATAAACAAGTTGCTGATTTGGCACATTTGGCCTCGTCGGCTTTTAGAAACTTTTCTTTACTCTGTTTTTTTCAACTTTTCCTTTTCTCCATCTTTAATTTTTTATCTACTTATTCCAAAGGAATTAAAATGAGCTGTGGCAACGTGTGACACTGTGTAATGATACTGACTGGGTTTGTCTTTGTCAATCTGTCTCTTTGTTGCATTCTCATTTTCTCTCTCTCGCTCTCTCTTTCTCTCTCTCACACACACACACACACACGCACACACACACACACACACACACACACACACACACACACACACACACACACACACACACACACACACACACACACACACACACACACAGATAGGGTTCAGCAGTACCAGGCTGCGCTGACCTCACGCTTTCTACCTCTGTCTGTCATACACACATGCACAGACAAACCCACATTAACCAGACAGTGCCAGTCTCTCATTCTGGCATAAATAAAAAAGCCTTTATGCTCAACATAATGATGCAAACACACACACACACACACTGACTCACAGCCACACACACTGACTCAACAGGTAAACAACCTCAAAGTTAACAGAGCCGTTGCGCACATCTAAGCGTCTGATAGCAGCTGATAACATTATCAGACCAAGCGCTCATATGTAAACACACATTGTCACACCCACATTCACATGCAATCATACACAAGTGAAGGAGTGGGTTACCGCTGGATGAGGGTGGATCTAACAGCACAGATCAGACATTGTTGCTCTGACAGGCGCGCAGGTGAACATGTGTTTTCATGTAGCTCACCTGCTCACCAGCCGGCTCTCTCGCTGCCATTTCGAGCCCTTTATGCACATTTTTTTACGTAAGTCCACATTTCTGCAGAAGATGCCTGAGGGAATTACCCACTGTTCATGGCGTTGTGACGCTACACATGGGCTTACCAAGGGAAGCCCAGAGGCATAAAAAGAAAGTTAACAAAGAGGCCTGGCATATAACATTTACACAAAAAACATTAACTTGAATTTAAACACAGGCTATATTAAAAACCTGGTTTATTCTTCAACCGTTTCTTTTCTTTTTGCTTATTGAAGCTGTTTTGACCAAACCTAATAAAAAGGTTTGACAATCGCCTCTCATCTCGTAAGGCAAGAGCCTGGAAGAAGTTCAAATCAGGGTGTGAGAACATAAAACAATCAATAATGTTTCCCATTTGTATTTAGCCCTTGCAGCCTCTCACACTCAACCGTGTACCAGGTGACGTCATCCAGGTCCCTGAGGGTCCAGGGCTTAAGGCCTTGTGCAGCACATTGGGATGGGGTCTTAGTGTGTGCGTGGCATGTCAACATTCTTTTGAGGATCCAAACTTACTTCGTTCTACTTCAACTCACTAAAGAGAAAGAATTAGGTGTAAAAACTAGATACCTTTAACATCACTATCATCATTAACAACCTGTTATTTAAAGGCCTAGTGTGCAGCATTTCAGCAGATCTGTTAGCAGAAATGGTATAAAATATTTATAACTATGTTTAAATAAGTGTATCGTCAGCTGAAAAGTTTTTGTCACCTTAGAATGAACTCTTCATATCTACATATGGAGCAGGTCCTCTTAACAGAGTCCAGCATGTTGCACCGCCATGTTTCTACAGTTACCCAGAACGACCAAACCAAACACTGGCTCACACAAGGGCATTTTGCATTTATTAAGTTACCTGCAGGCCACCATAGTATTCCAGCTATCGTCTGACTTCGTCTTAGCGGCTCACGTTACTTCAGACTTGAAAACGGAGGAGTGAGCGGAATGGCATTCGGTTGGTTGCAATCTGTAACCAAACCGCCAGATGCCACCAAATCCTACACACTGTGCCTTTAAGGTCTCAGGACTGCTTCGAGGAAAAATAGGTCAACGATAGATTCTTACTTATTTAAATGTGTGTCTGCCCTGGACCCCAGCTGCTCCCATTAAACTCTTTAATAAGAGGAGAACTGTAGGGCACCAATTTATGGATATTGGATGTTTCTGAAGGACATTTTAATAATTCAGTCACTGCGGGAGGGCTTTGATAAGACACAAATTTAATCACACATGCACATAGACGTGCACATGCATGATACTCAACCATCGAGAAACACAATGCATCGTTTTTCACCTGGTACATTCATTGAAATTGCTTTTGTTGCACTCAAAATTACTCCAATTTCAGCATCAATATTCTTCTAAACACACATATACACACGCACACACACACACACACACACACACACACACACACACACACACACACACACACACACACACACACACACACACACACACACACACACACACACACACACACACACACACCAGGGTTGAATGTTTTCTTGTGGCTTTAAGATGATTACCCCCAGGAAAACATAACTTATTTTCCTGGGAAACAGGAAATTAGATTTTTAAAGCAGGACTGCACAGTCAGAAACAAGTGTGTACTCCCATTATTGGTTATTATTATTCTTTCTCAAATACCCATTACATTATAGTATATTATAATTTTTTATCCACCTGTTGAGGCCCACTCTGCACTCTAATGTTGTCTGTTTGGTTAAGCCACTTGTTGACCCACCTGCACATGTTAACATCCATTTACAGATTTTGCACTCTGCACACTTATTCTAATAAGATTTAGCTTCAGTGTATTAGAGGAAACAGCTGCTGACTGAAAAGTTTAGCCTATTTTATTACCCTATTAAGTACATTACAAGGCTAATATTTCAATCATGGTTTGGACAATGTGGCTTTGTATAAGTGCAAAATGTAGTCTACAGCACACACACACACACACACACACACACACACACACACACACACACACACACACACACACACACACACACACACACACACACACACACACACACACACACACACACACACACTAGTTCAGACAGGCACACACATGCACATAATGTAGCCCCGCAGTAATATTTCCTCAGAAAAAAAAAAAGTTAATTTTTGGGAGGAATCATTCAACCATAAGGTATTTGCAAATACTTAGCTTTAATATGATTTAATAATATTTTTCAGCTGTCTTAATATGCCCAACCCCACCCATGAGGGATTTCCATGAGGTTAAAACAGCAAAGAGTTCTTATTTGTGGTTATATCGTTTATTCCACCGACAAGCCATTATATTGAACCTTATCAAAACAAGTTTGAATCTTTACCAAACAAACCCATTTCTAATAGGACTAGATCAAAGTAGGTCATTTTCCTCTTTTCTTTAATTACCCTCCATGTTTAATCATATTTGTCTTTCTCTCCTCTCATCTCATCTCCCTCCCTCCTCCTCTCCTCCCTCAGGCATTCTCTTCTTATACAATTACACTTGTACAAAGCATGCCATATTTACCTTGCTCCTCCCCTCACAGGGAGAGAGACCTGATTTACGTACGTTAATTGCCTCCAATGTGGACTCTTACCGGAGGGATTGGGAACATGTGTAGATACATTTGGTTTGCCCTGAGGAGAGTTACGAGTTTCTACTAAGTCTGTGTAGGGAGAAGTATGTAACTGAAGAGGGAATGAGAAAAATGAGAGAGTGGTAAATGGAAGTTTACAGCAAGATCAGGTGAAATCTGTGAAACCTCCCCTCTGGACTCTTCAGTGACACTATCTGGTAAAAGGATGTACTGCTGAGTGCTGTAGCACTGATCATACTGTACAAAGTCACAACAATTAGGAACACTATATCTATATTTGAAATGTTATATTCCCTTAATCATGTTATGCATTCTTTGGATGAACCAATGCATATCCCTGTATAAATCAACTGTAGCAA
The DNA here is from genome assembly GCF_027596085.1 of Anoplopoma fimbria. Lineage (NCBI taxonomy): Eukaryota > Metazoa > Chordata > Actinopteri > Perciformes > Anoplopomatidae > Anoplopoma > Anoplopoma fimbria. The sequence continues at coordinate 9,695,945 of NC_072471.1, read as the reverse complement.
TATTAAAGCAAAGAAAAAAACGATTGAATCCTTAAGCTTAAGATTCTTAAGATACATAATCCGGGGTGAGGAAATGGCTGCACAGTGCTCAAATCCTGTATCACTACCACTGTGAATAAACCAGTGTTAGACAAAAGGCTAATGGTTCTGCATACTCCAGTACTTTCATTCTACTAGACTCCTCTCGAGATGCACACGCTCTGAAGGGCACGCCATGCAGTGTCAAAGAGAAGGGAAGTGACAGGTTCACTGTTGCAACATGAGATCTTATAAAACATCCTCTGGCACACAGAAACCACCGCTTACATACAGCACACACACTTAGTTACTGGCATACCAGTCATAACTCAAGTGACAAGACTGGAGTGAAGTTGTCACATAAAGGAGGAAGGAGAAAGACTTCGAAATAAGATTAATACTGCTCTTCCCCGCATCGGTAAATTCTGCTGGAGTGCCCTTGACTAAAGCACTCAACCAGCTGCTTCTTTATTTGAATTTAGTTGTAATACTGTAAGAAGCTTTTTGGTTTATGGTTGTATATACATGTGTGCAAAGCAGAGGAAGAATGATGCAGTAAGTCCGATCTTAGTCTCTAAACAAGTTAAAGGTAGTTTTATTCAAGTACTCCACAACAGCAGGTGGTTTGACTGCTTCTCCAGTTCATTTGAAATGTTTAAAGTGCTGTGTATGTTTGATATATTAGCTCCTTTGTTCTTTTTAGATTCAGAGGTAGATTAATTGAATTTGTCAGATGTTTGGATTCTGTAGCACGGAATTTGTGTTACACATGACAGGCTGCGATAAGGAAGAAAAGGAAGCAAAGAATAATGTGTGTTGAAAGATGAATTACATGCAAGACAGTCTGGGTTTAGATTGCCAGATAGATATGTAGATTTAATGGTATTATCGTTTGAGAACATTTCTCAAATACAATTAGAAAATCTATCTTCATTTTATTTTTGTTTTGTCATACCGCGCTCTCCTTGTTACTGTAAAAAACTGGGCTTTTGAATTTCTTATGATGCCTAATAATAGAATTTAAAAAATTGTAAGTAAGTGGGAGGGAGGCCTAGTTTGCTGCCTGAGGTGAGTTTCGACAAGTTCTCCCACCTGCTGAGGCCTGTGAGGAAGGGCACATTCCCAGAGGGCTGGGTCAACAAAGGGTTACACTGTCTTTAAACAGAAGAGAAGATCTTTCACTTCTCTAACCTGCAACCACACACACACACACACACACACACACACACACACACACACACACACACACACACACACACACACACACACACACACACACACACACACACACACACACACACACACACACACACACACACACACACACACACACTGACATGCACACACATATGTTCATTTGCAGACATACAAGAAACCATTGAGCATTTAACATGCAATGACAAGTTTTGACTTACACAGACAGATCTCTGAAGACACAGATATTTATCTAAAAGCCACGTGATTTACATGATCGCATGCTTGATGTGGTAGATCAGCACACGCACACTGCATAAATAGGCCTTATTTGCATTTCCCCTCTGCTCATTATTGATCATAGTCATTTGCATGTTTTGATTGCGTGTTTGATATGTGTGTGTTTGTGGGAGATCTTCAGGACCAGAAGCCGACATGTACATGCATTCTCTCAACATGCACATAGAAACCATTGTTCTGTTCTACAAACTCTGTAAATGCAAATTAATAAACTGTATTTTGAACACGGAAATGGTCAACTAAATGCAAATCTGAATTTAACATGAATTTGTTGTATTTCTTCATCACTTTGATTCGAAATAGTGCTCTCCTTCTGATGCATCCTGTTTCTGAGTCCTAAAACACTCACATGCTAACACGTTTCTTTAGAAATCATGAAATCCGTCACAGAGTTCTGTGGAAGGCGACCAAACAAGGTGGAGTTTTAATTGCAGTGTGTTTGACGGAGAGAACGATGAAACCAGGTGACACAAAAGAGCAGGAGGTTAAAATGTCCACTTATGTTTATTTCCATGTCAGTGAGTGAAAGCTTTTGTTGTCAGAAATCTCTCAGCCAATGAAATCCTTGTGTTTGGGTTGGTCACTCTAACCAGACCTGTTGCTTTCTTCAAAATACAAGTCCTGTGACCGCCTGCACCGTGGACAGCCATTTAGAAATTGCAACTGACTCAAAGGCCAAACATAACATTTAGGTTTCATGCATCATATTGACATCCAAAGTGCCTTTTAGTGCAGTGATTGCAATGCTGGAATGAGCTTCAGTTTGTCCTAGATTGTTCAAAAACATAAGCCAATGACAGCTCATTCCTGAGTCAGATACAGAATAGCATTTGCACCAGCAAAGTGTGATTCACACTGATATATTCTGCCCGCTCAGGCACATGGAAATTCACACAGAGAGCAGAATCTGTCTTTTAAGGAAGTTGTGATAGTCATAAGATTAAAGGAATATTTCAATATTTTGTGGTGTATAGCGTATTCCCTTTCTTGTCGAGAGTTAGATGAGAAGATTAATTCCACTCTGCTTTGAGAGTAGCCGTCCTATGGGTGCAACTGCTGTGTGTTCCACTTTCAGTCCTGGATACCTGGTTCTCTATGGGGGCCAAAATATGTTGCTCTAGAATTCTTGGCTAGCACTCTGTCTTCAGGTCAACCCAGGCACAGGTCCCAACACAGAGAGGAGAATAAATCCTTCAGTCTGACGGAGTAATTTCAGTCAGTTTTACAGCTTATGAAGGGAGAGGCAAAGGTGTGTGTGTGTGTGTGTGTGTGTGTGTGTGTGTGTGTGTGTGAACTGATGAACTGTTGAGGCCAAACTCCTCCAAACACATGCTTGCTGCATTCCAAGATGTTGGTGCAATTGTTGACCAATAAATGTCAATGTAAAACAACTTGATGCTCTTATATCCATGGCCCTTCTGAGTCCAATTTAATACACAGGAAGTATTCAACTTGTACAGCTAACCCTGAATTTCAGTATGCCAACATACTGTATGGTTTGACGGTATTTATACATTATTTGGTTGACAATTTGTTTGCAGTAAATTTAATATTCTTTCAATATTGTCAACCTTGCATATTGTTTTACCTCCTTAAGCGTAAGTGTAGGATAAACATGTGCAGCATGTGTGCACACAGGTAAAGAGGACACACACACACACACACACACACACACACACACACACACACACACACACACACACACACACACACACACACACACACACACACACACACACACACACACACACACACACACACACACACACACACACACACACATATACTCCATACACATTTTCAGGTAAGGAATTGAGTGAATTGCAATATTCAGAAACACACATGCTAAGATTGAACTCCTTGTAGTCATGTGGAGATCTAATACAACAAGTCTATGATCCAGTTTGTGTCCCTGCAATAAGACTAACAAACACTGGAGTTACTGAGAGTCGCAGGTATTAAAACATCACTAGCTGCTCTTTATCGTTCCAGGAGTGTTTGCTGATTGCGTAGCAGCAATATTGAGCAAATTATCTTGCTATCAACAGTGGAAGCTTAGATAACAGCCATATTTGATAAGATAAGGTCTGTCAGTAAGGTTTACAGCCCATTGGCCAGAGATGATTTTACAGCTGCTTTGGCAAAAGAGTATTTGCATGAATATCTGGAGTCTGTAGAAAGTGTGAAGCATGTTTCTTAATTAGTAAAGATACAAGGTTTTGTACAACCAAAAAGACCATTGAATGGGCTTATAAGTGGGCAAGCTGCTATTGTAAAACTCCTCTTTCATTTAATGGGAAACTAGTCATTACTCTAAACAAAAATAATAATTACATTTCATTTTGAGAAAGAAAACTCAGGTTATGTGCAAACATAGTTATCTTCAAAATGACTTTGGGACCCACTTTAATTTTGCCAAAATGAAAAAAGCAATTCACTTTTTAAAAAGGAGAACTGAAACAGTTGGATGCGTTGTAGGACGTGAATAGGTCTCAGACTGGTTGCTCTTTATTGATTTATTGGTTCACAGTGATGTCAGTGAGAGAACGTCATCCTCCAATCAGGGGATCCCTCTTTGGTGTGTTTTCATTTCAAGGGCCTTGGTGTTAAATTGTTTGGACCCCTGCAGTCAGGAACAGACAGGAAGTCCCAGGGGAGAAAAATGAACAATAGTGTGAATATATGAACTCTACCTCCTAAAATAGGAGGAAGAGTTCATATATTCACACTATTGTTCATTTTTTTTACATGTATGAGCAGGATTAAAACATTATCCTGGTCTCATATCGTTGCCAGAGGTGCTGCAGCTCAATATCAGGGTGTGTTGGATTCTAAAGTGTGCTGATGTCCGGATGTGATATGACTTTAACCCTTAGAACCAAACATGCTTATGACAGTCTCATTATATATTTCAGGTTATTCCCTGCTTTTTTTGCAAACTGCAGTTATCTGTAATAAACTAGAGAGTAAAATAATATCAACTCATATAAATATCATTTTAGGATTGTCAGACCCCTGAATCTGAAAGTGATGATGAGGTCGTCAGAGATGGATCAAGTGAAGGCCACACTTACACACACACACACACACACACACACACACACACACACACACACACACACACACACACACACACACACACACACACACACACACACACACACACTGAGAGATAAGCATAATCAGAAAGGGTAACTGTGGATGTGTCAGACGTGACACTGCAGCTGTTGAATGGATTAGGATACTGGATTCGAGTTTGTCTGCTGGCAAGATGCTGTCAAGACAACCAGAATAAACCATAATGCTTCCGGTTTGACCTGTCAACATAAAAGTCCTATTTATGAAAGTGAAGCAGCCCCTCATCTAAAGAGCCCAGTTTCAATTAAGAATAATGTGAGTTTGACTCAGTGTTACGATGGTAATTTTTTATCCTTCATTGTTTCTATATTCATATATATATGTCTAGGGAAACCACATCTATACATTTATATATATAAAGATATTTGAATCAAGAAAGTGTATTTAATTATCCAGTAAGTTCATGATGGCAGTTTCTTGAGTCAGAAAATAATTTGAATTAGTGAATGTAGGACAATAAGTAGACTTTAACAAAAAAGGAGTTTCTACAGGAACCTGATCAGTTATAACAAAATAAATAAATAAAACTCATAAACTACATTGAGTGACATTGAATGACTAGAATGACAGAATTTTTTTCAAACATGTAATACTGAATGTTTGTGAGCTCAAAACTGTTGTAACAAACCAGAAAAAAAAGGTGAGAGATGTTTCCGCTCCTTCCCCAGCTCTGTTTGTTGGACACAGCAGGGGCACAGCTGGATCTCTGTCAGATCAAACAGATGCAGACGGCCGTCTCTGCTGTCCTCAATGAAATAATAACAACAGAGGACAAATAAGAGGTGTGGCGCGAGTAAATAGCGTGAGAGCTGCTGCAGGACGTCCTCAGAAACACTCATGTGGCCTAGAAAAAAAAGAGTGATTATGTATTCAACAATAGCATTATTCTGTTGGGTGGATTTAATGTGATTATATTTTTAGTCGCTCCCAGTGGTGGAAAGTACATTTACTCACAGTAATGTACTTAAGTACAACTTTGAGGTACTTGTACTTTACTTAAGTATTTCCATTTTATGCAACTTCATACATCTACACTACAACAAGTCAGAGAGGAATATTGTTCTTTTTACTCCACTGCATTCATTTAATAGATTGTGTTACTAGTTACATTCCAGATTTAGACTGATGATACAAAATACATAAAAAAAAATACATTATGATGAACTATTATAAATAACAATAAGACTTTTTTGATCTCTTGGTGAACTTTACAAGCCTCCTGGCAGTACATACAGTAAACCATAAGCCCCACATTTATCGACTGTACCATTTAAGTACTGTGTATTTTAATTAATCAATAACTATAATTAAATATCATATACAGTACAAGTCAAAAGTTTGGACACACCTTCTCATTCAACTACTTTAAAGAATCTAAAATATAAAACATATTCTGGTTTGTTGAGCATTTGTTTGTTTACCACATAATTCCATATGTGTTCCTTCATAGTTTGGATGTCTTCAATATTAATCTACAATGTAGAAAAAAATAAAAATAAAGAAAAACCATTGAATGAGAAGGTGTGTCCAAACTTTTGACCGGCACTGTACATTATTATTTAGAAATATGTCACATAATGAGCATATTTTGTACATTAAGTACATTTCGACGCTCATACTTTTGTATTTCTACTCAGTAAGACCTCCACTGGTCGTTCCTCAACACACAGAGCTCATGAGTGTGTTATGGATGATACGTCGTGTTTCTGTTTTAATTTGAAAGAACACCCCCTTATTCCTGTATCATCCGGGTTAACTACGGTTCTCTTGACGCGGCACGTCTGCGTGAAAACCCCTGCTGCCGTCGCCTTGTCGAGTCATCGCCAGAGAAGAGCAGAGAGCAGACGGAGCCACACGTCCGATGGCTTGAAAACAGGGAATAACTGTGGATCACAGCGGATTTATTGCGCCACACCAGCCAAGAGGAGCGAAACGGCGGTCACAGGAGCAGACTGGAGGCTGCTGCGGACGAGGACAGAGCAGCCTTTGAGTAGAAACTCTTGCCTTTCGGTTGCGGCTGCAGACCCCGGACACAGACAACACGGAGACAGACTGAAGCACCGGAGCCGCCGCGACACCAGCGAGCGAACTTGGCTTCTCTGCCCGGTGGGAGGTGTCTGTCTGTCGGCTGCGGCTCGCTGGCACATACCGCTCATCGACAGGCTGTTGGAACCTCTTTTTTTTTTTTTTTTTTTTTTTTTTTTTTTTTTTTTTTTTTTGTTAAAAGGATAAGCTTGTAATCTAAGTTATGTGTTTTTGTAAATAGCTTTTTTTTCGGGGTTTGCAGCAACCAACTGTGGCTTTAATGTGACGCACTACACTGACATTTGTGCGCTGCAGAGGAGTAACAGGCTTTAAATCAAGTTGTTACCTTCATTTCCTCCGGTGACAGTTCAGCTCACACCAATGTCATAGGTAACGGTACTTTTATTTTTTTTTTTTTTTTTTTGCTTGATCATAATGCTTTAAACACATCGTGACTGGTTTGTTGCAAAGTTAACTGCATAGCCTCGTTTTCTTTTTTCTTTTTTGTGTGGAGTTCCTCAACAGGCAGCAGTGAACCCCTCACTGCTGCCTGGTTTACTGGTTGACTGTTCAGGACATGCATGTTGAGCTCGAAACTCTCTCCAGTCCAGTTAGTAACATGCACACTTTATGTTTTTACATATGTAACATGTTCACACAAGTTAAAAATAACATATTGTCATAAGTTCTCTAACGACGCATTTTCGCAGGGAACTTGAACTGCTCATGCGCTCATTAGGCTTTAATGAGAAGAACTCAATTAATTAATTAATTAATTAATTAATTAATTGTCAGCATGGACTGGTGACTTGTTGATCATTCTGATATCAAGTCCTTATATATTTGAATTATTATTATATTGCTCTTATTGATCCCCATGAGGGAAATTCGGGTGTTGCAGCAGCTCAACTACATAGAAACAGATAATAAAGCATATTATACAAATGTACAGTATATCCACATGATAATATCGATACTTTTTTAGATATACGCCATCTGCTTCTGTATGAAAAGCAAGTTCTATTATGCACTACTGGCCATGCTTGAATGTTTATCTGCATTATATTTGGCAGGGAGCCACCTAACAGAGGAAATTATACAAATATTGCATAATTACACGTGATATAAGTGCTTCAAATCAATATTGACATATTTTTTGGGCAATACATTTGATGGTTTGCAATTAATTAGTAAGACTAATCTATTTATGAAAGGACAACTGTGATTGGTCTAAGCAGCACACCTGTGATAATTATGTTTACATACTTACCTACCTAAACTAGTCAATATTTCCGTTAATTTGAATTTTAATTGTTGCACACTTTATTTTGAAATTGTAATATGCTATTATAGCTGAGTTCTCAATTTGAAATTAATATTTTTCAGTTTTCTGGCTGTTAACGTTTTGACTCTGTATGGAAGAAGACACCCCCTAGCTGTTGTCACTGTAAACAAAAACTAAACAAAACTACATGTCATTATCATAACAAATAATAGGCAGATGTTTTTTTTTCAGCAGTAATTAGTTGAATACATCACCTCTCTTTGCCCAGAGAGCAGTCAGGTGCCATTAAATGCAAAATAGGGATAATTTAAGGGGAAGTTGAAAAACCTGTAAACAACATAATTATGCAAATGGTGAAACTGCATAAAAGCTGCACAGGACAGATTTTTTTAATAAAAAACAGGTAAAAAAACCCAGCCATAAGGCACAAACCTACTGTAGCCTCTTCAGTGCTAATCCTTCACCCACGTCCCTTAATTGATGCAATATACAGGAGGCTGTGGGGCTGTTGTGCATGGTCACACTTGCTAAAAAGTGGTCATCATTCAACAGTTGGTTGATATGTGGAAGTGGTTGGTGCAGTTTTTGCAGTCTACAGAGACACTTCTAGACTATATGCAAAGTTGCTTAGTGCATTTTAAATCACAATTCATGGGGACAGATTTAATTGAAGAAACTCTAGATGACTAAATTAAAATGTGACAATTATTCGCTGGTCCCTTTGTTGCCGATAAGGCTCGTGAACACTTGTTGTCATAAACATAGATGAATGCACTGTGAATTATTTCTGACATCGCACGTCAAAGCAGCTGCTGTTCCTCTGTGCCAGTGACACTACGATAATAAGAGAGTAGGAGTCATCTGTTGGATGAAATGTGAGGAACGTCGTTATTCAGTTGACATCTTTTTTTTACCCTCTAGTCTCTCTGTAATGGAACATGACAAAGTAATACATTGTCCTCAGATATGCATTTAGGCTCTGAGTAGTGGTTCGAGCTCTGTCACTCTAAGTAGCCCCCTCCCCTCTTATGCTAAGCTGCTGAATTGCCACAGAGTAGGCTAACCTTGAGGTCAGCCCGGCGGTGGTGACTTTGGGCTAAATTTGGAGCGTGGAGCAATAAGGCGCACACTCTGCTGCATCACTCCACTGCATTAACTACACTGCATTAACTACACGGGGCAATCGGGAGGGGAAGGTTGGGATGCAGATCTCTTTCTTGTTTTACGAGCTTGAGTTGGAGATTAAAGATTGTGCTCAACCCAAGTAAAATATTCACTGATTTAAACCCCAAACAAAGACTTGTTTTGTGGGCCCAAAGTCTAACTGAAAACAACCAAATTTGGAATAATAAATTGCTAAAGACAGTGTTTTAATGAATGTGAATATTCACGTCTTTGTGCATGAAATCTTTTTATTTCCTGTCCTCATCTAGTTTCACTATTATACCAACCAAATTTCTAAGAAGCGTCCAAATGAGGGTTTGATCTCTGCTTAGTGTTTGGTGGAGCTGCAACCAAAATGTTGTGTCAGCATTTGGCTGCTTTTCATACCGCTGATCACTAGCGTAATTGTGGTAACATTTTACAGTATCTGGCAGCTATGTTCTACCAGCCCCTTTGGCAGGATACCAGTATCGTTTGAGGATCTCTTGAAGTTGGTTGGTTCAGTTAGGCAGTCAACTGAAGGCAGATGGCAATGTTTGTGATGTATGGTCAGATGTATAAAGAAAATATAGCTTCATCTTACAGCTCTCTTTCTTCTCTTGTTTTTATTTCCAGGGACAAGGGCCGACGCGGATCAAGCCGGGCCCGGCTAGGCCAGGCTAGGCCTACCTAGCCCTCTGTCTGGCCTTACCAGGCAGGCCAGCGACCTTTCCAGGGAGTCCTATCTTCAACGAGCAGAGGGGGCTTCAGCCTGTTCTTACAGAAACTTCACCAGCCCTCCATGTCAAGTTGTAACGGATTGGATTCCAATCATATTTCGTCTTATCAGCCTTTGGGAGGCCCTACTGGTCTGTTGAATCTCCTTCCATGTCGTGGATGTCCCTGTCTGGATGTTGGCAACAGGATGGATTCGGGTGTTAATTTGACGGTTGTCACCTTGTTGCAGTGCTTGCACCCCCCCTCCTTTGACTGGCTTTCGTCCTTTCCCTCCCCAATCTCAAAGCGAAAGCTCCTCCCTCTCTCCGGGGGCTTCCCTGAGCCCTGTACTGAAGGGCCTTATAGGAACTGTAGGTTGTCTTGTTGAAACGTTTGACCTTGCAAAGAGGAAGTAAAGATACCCATCGGTTTTTCATTCATCTGAGGCTGGAGAGCTTTTCATTTGAAAAAGAAGCTTGCTAGTAGAGATTTGTGACCGCATTAACACAAAAAAGTCCTTATTTATACGTACAGAATTCCTGTTTGGTTGTCTGAGCCTCGAGTAAGAATGTCTGAAAGCACTAGCAGCAGCACAGAGGTGAAATTCATTGCCCCGGCACCCCCTCCCCCTCTGCCTCCCCCTGTCCATCACCCCAGACCCCCCATAAGAATGTGAACGGCTCTTCCAGTTCAGACTTGCTCGAGGTGGAGAAGCTCAGTGTACACCCCGAGGTCCAACGTCGGCGCCACACCATGGATAGAGACTCCAAAATAGCCGAGCACCGGTTCTTCCGCCGAAGTGTCATATGTGACTCCAACGCCACAGCTTTGGACCTGCCCAGCAAAGCCGCCGTGATACTCACCTCACCACCAGACTGTGAAGGGACTTCCACCTTCTTCCTTCTGCAGCCCTCAGATCCTGGACCCGGGGCACAAGACGCTGAAGGCGGGGAGGTCCCAAGAAGTCCCAATGTGCAAAGCTCGACCCTTCAGCTTGGTCTTGGGCTCTGTGGGGCAGTTGTGGAGGGGCACATAGAAAATGCTGAGGAAGATTTAGGTGAGGGCGGTATCACGATTGCTGTTCCCACCATTAGTAGCGTTGCTCCAGAACAGAGTGCAGATGGGGTGATAAAAGAGCCGACCCCGACAGTATTGGATGTTACCAACAAACCAGAAGGCAAACCGCCTGACGCCATATTGCGTCCCAGAGGTACAGTGGACCCGCTACAGGCGGCAAAGGACGGAAAAGTGATAGAGCAAGCGGATGGGGGTGGCGTTAGTAGTCCTACAGAGGAGAAGGATAAGGAGACGGAGGAGGAGAAGGAGCTGGCCAAAGCACGGGCGGAGCAGAGGGAGGCCGAGAAACGAGTGCAAGAGGATATAGAGGAGGTGGAGACAAAAGCAGTGGGGACTTCACCAGACGGGCGGTTTCTGAAATTTGACATCGAGATTGGAAGAGGGTCCTTTAAGACCGTGTACAAGGGACTGGATACAGAGACTACAGTGGAAGTGGCATGGTGCGAGCTCCAGGTGAGTCCAGAACCCAAAATACTGTCCCCTCTTCACTATCTATGCCCCTTCTCTTTCTGTTTATCTGGTTAATCCTTTCATGCAGTGTCATTTTGTGGTTGTCCTAGAGATGTCTGGGTTCAATCCAGGTGCTGATTTTTTTTTTTTTTTTTTTTTTCGAATGATTTCTTGCATGTCTTATTTTTACCTTGAGATCGTGGAGTCACTGATGTGTGAGAACTTCCTGCTCACCCAGGTGCTCTTCTGTAGAAATGTTCACAAAGTGAGGTCACAATCTGATTGAGACTGAGGAACCGGTTCATGTTACATCCTGGATAAAGCGTGCTTTTTTTCTTTTGAGGTTTTGATGCATTTTCGATAAAGCGTGACTAGTTTATAGGGGCCGTAGTCCTGCTGTTTGAGCAGGCGGCAAAGTGCAACAGTGGAAAAACATTTTAATCAGATGCTTTCTATCAACAACATGTTTGGTTGTTATTCAGAGCAGAAACAATAAGGTGGTTCATGCTAAGAGCCTGCCCTTATAGGAATCATTTTGGTTTCAATCAATTTGTCTCACTTTTTAGTTGCTTTGCGTTTAATTGCACCCATCCTTGTGTGTCTTGAGTTAAGGTTGTGTTTTCACTGTGAGTGGATGTGATTGCTGTGCTACACTGACATCACAAAGTTGTAGTTGTTTTCCAGAGATGCTCAAACTGTTGCCAGCTCCTTTGGGACAAGTTTGTTGTTGTATAATGTCAAACATTTCTCCAAGCTTTGCCTAAATCTCTTTGGCTACTCTGTTTTTGCATGACTGACCAAATATCTGACAAGCTAGGGAGGTTATGTGCAACTCCTCAGCACCACTGTTGCTCAGGCACCTTTCTAAATACTCATGGTTTTATTTTTTTTCATTTTCACATCCCTACATGTTACAAGGGTTCAAGATTATTTTATTGTCATTGTACAACAGGGTTGCGCATCAAAATGCAGCTTTTAGTCTTAATTTGGTACATAAGAAAAACCCACAAAAAACCCCCCACAAACTTTTATTACACATGGAGGATGAATTAAAGAGTCACACAGTCTGAGAAAAAAACCTGCTCTGAAGTCTGTTGGTATGGCAGCTGATCCTTCTGTATCTCTTACCAGATGGCAGCAGCTCAGAGTCTCTGGTGTTAACGGTTGATTTTTTTTTTTTAAGTATGTATGAAAGGATGATAATGGTGCATTATATTGCCTAAATCAGTATTGAATGAAGATGATGTTCAACAATCAAGGTCCAAATAATAAAGTGTGGACGTGTGGGTTTGATGATTTTCCTGATTTGAAGTGGCAGCTTGAGATGTGTAGAATGTACGATCAGCTTTATCCTAAAGCTAAGAGAAGTTAGCTTATGACGAGAGACTTCCTTGTTCACATCCCCGGACTGCGAACTTCAGGGTACTAAAACTGTATGAGTAAAACCGTTGCATCTCTCACCTACTTGTCTCAGTTATGGTGGCGGGTTACTTCCTAGTAGCGCCAGTAGCAGAAGTAGTCTGTGGCTGTGACCAGACTGGTTGAACTGGGCTGCTCCCAATCAGCTCGATAGATGCATGAACGTTAACAAATAAGACTGAATCTTGCACAGCGTGTGAAACATGAGACAGGATGACATAGTTCACCACCGGATGTGGTTGCTGCATTATGGTGCACTGATGCAACTTCTGCACTGTGTGTGTGTGTGTGTGTGTGTGTGTGTGTGTGTGTGTGTGTGTGTGTGTGTGTGTGTGTGTGTGTGTGTGTGTGTGTGTGTGTGTGTGTGTGTGTGTGTGTGTGTGTGTGTGTGTGTGTGTGTGTGTGTGTGTGTGTGTGTGTGTGTGTGTGTGTGAAAAGAGAGAGAGGGATCAGAAGTTTGAGGAAGAGACATGTAGAGCAGTTAGATGTGGTGGTGGCTGGCGGGAATAAGGTGAAGCAAGAAGGGGGGAAAAATTGTGTCTTTCTTTGCAGCTCGTGTTGTTGACAAGTAGGCACAAAGACAAAGGTGTGTTCAATAGCTTGAGATCTGAATAACAGCTCCAGCTAGTCATGTGATATTGACTAAGCTGAGGTTTTAGTTGAGAAAGACAAGAGTGACATGAACTCATGAGGAACCGCTTGCCCTGATGAAACTCTTGATACTGTTTCGGGGAAATAGATGTACCAGATTAAAATGTTTACTTTCTGTTATTCAGCTGTTTTTCTGCACAATAACATATTATTGACACACAGAGAGTACTTTGTACGTAAAAACGATTTCCCTTTTTTTCCCCTTATGAATTGAAAGGCATGGGTAACCTAGGCCACCTTTTGTGGTCCGTTCCATCTTTTCAACATACTATTGATGAATTGATTATTATTATTGGGCGGCTGTGGCTCGAACCCCTCTACAGGCAACATGCCGAGGTGTCCTTGAGCGAGACACCTAACCCCAAAATTGCTCCCCGGGCGCTTCATTGCAGCCCACTGCTCCTCCGGGATGGGTCAAATGCAGAGAACCGAATTTCCCCGTTGTGGGACTAATAAAGGCTTAATTATTAATTATTATTATTACAGCTGGAAAAGTTGAACGAGGTGAGGCTGTGTGTAATCAAGTGTTTTCACGTGTTTGTATTTCTCAGTGTGTGGTTCTGTCCAGCGGTTGTTTCCCCTGTCATTTCCATCACAAGATGCTCCTCGAGTCCTTCTGAACCTCAGGAGCTAAAATCAGCTTCGCATGATGCCCCGCGTCAAGGAAACGCCGGTTTGTTTATCAGAAAACAAACATAGAGCGTTCTCCCTCTGTAACACATGCCTCTTTCTTTTTCTCTCTCTCTCTCTCTTGTTTCTTATTTTTCAAAAAGGCGAAACCTAGTTTTTCTTGACTGTGACAGTCTTTGTCAGCTCAGATTTAATCCTTAGACTGATTTTTGAACTTGTAATTTGGTTTAATCATCAGAAGATAAAGTCTGTGTCAAAGATGACTGAGCAACTGCTGACATGTGGCAGAATGGTGGGAGTAAAGTTACATACACACACCTATAAGGGCCAATCACATTCACACACTGGGTGGGCATGGGAACTAGAGATCTGTGGGAGTCGGAATCATCTGGAACATGTCGGTTTTTCTGTATGTGGAAACGTGTGCATGTACGTATATAAATATATATATGTGTGTTCGCCTGTGAGCGTCTTTCCATTCCTTTGACTCACCTTAATATGTTTAAATTCTGGTGTCTGTTAGTGTGTGTGTGTGTGTGTGCTTCCAGAGATAGTTCTCTGGTGTTGCGTCTTTACATTCTTTGGCATCTGATCCAAAGCAGGTTAACTTCTGTTTGCAGGAGAATGCAGAGATAGATGTAAACAGAGGAGAAGGAGGAGGAGGAGGAGGAGGAGGAGGTGGTGCCGATAGTTTGCTTAAGCTTCAGGGAAGAAATGGGCTGATGAATAGAGTGGAGTGGAGAGAATGAGAAGGAAGGTCACTCGGCTTATCTTAAGGTGACTTGTTCGGCTGGATGGTGATGACGCAGTGCTCTTGGAATGAAAGATAATAGAGAAGGGATCCGTTTTAATCTTCAGTTACTAACCTAGAAATACCTTTTAGCCTTATTGATTTCTGTTAACTATTTTAAATGACTTTAAAAGGCTTCAGTCAGGTGGGAAATAGTGAGTGACGTCAGATTTGCATGAGATAAAGTTAGGAGAGTGAGACGACCACATGAAGTAAAAGGAAGGAGAAGTAGGGCGGGAAAGGAGGGAAATTAAGTTCTATAAGAAGGCAGGGATGTCGGATGGAGGGAGGAGGGGTAAAGGTCAAAGTTCAGCCCGCCTGTGTCTGAGGCGATCACTAGGAGCCTGTCCAGCGTTAACCGTGGTGGAGGGGGGAGAGTGAGACGGAGACGGAGAGGCCAAAAGTGGGATTAAATGGAATACATTTCCAAAATAGAAAAATTGCCATTTTTGAGAACCTTTGGTAACAGGTGGTCGGAGGAGGAGGAGGAGATTAGGTGGACGGGGGAGGATCGAGTCGGTGAGGAAAGATCAGGAGCAGGAGTTCAAGGAAGAGGGAGGTGTTCGTGGAGGGAGTTCAGTCGGAGAATGGAGAAATGGGAAACATGGGTAGGAGGGCAGGGAGGAAAAAGTGGGAGAGAAAAGACAAAAGAAATGAAAAGGGTGGAGGAGGAGGAAGAGGGGGGTGGGGTAAACTGAGGACGACAAGAAGAGGGACCCCAAGTGTGTGTGTGTGTGTGTGTGTGTGTGTGTGTGTGTGTGTGTGTGTGTGTGTGTGCGACCTTAGGCTCTCTGCTCCGCTGGCATTCAAAGACCTTGAAATTTCTCCCTCAGCAGCAACACAAGGCGGATTAGCCCCCTCCTCACACACACACACACACACACACACACACACACACACACACACACACACACACACACACACACACACACACAGACACACAGACACACACACAGACACGTACGTGCTTTTGGGGCTTCAAGGCTCTCCCCCATTTCCAGCCATTCAATCAGCGCCTTGAGAGGGAAACTGGGCTTAGCATGTGCATATAGCACCAATGCAGAATGTTTGTGTTTTGTCATGAAAATCATAGGTACATTATTCTATTATAAATTACAATTTCATACTTTTTGCAAACTGCTATGATACATCACAACAGTGAAATGTTGCATTGCTAAATTGTAGCACTGTGGTCAAATCAAATCTAGCTAGGCTAATAAATATGGCTCACTCTGTCCAATTTTAGCATTGCGGCATTTTGTTTACAGTGATGACCCAATTTAACCTGGTACTGGCCTGGAATCTGTCCAAATGTTGGTAAAAAGGCCAGAGGGAGGGAGAAAAGCCACAAAATGAGGGAGAGCAGGAGGAAGGAAGAGGATATTGAGCCGTTTTTCATGAGTGTTTATCAGGCTTTTTTTTTTTTTTTTTTTTAAAGTGTTATGTCCCAAAGGCGGTTTCACTGAACAATGGTCTCTCTATTGCACTTTATCTCAAATTACAAATGCAGATTGTGAGCCTTAACAAGCTAGTACCTTTAGACTTTTTTTTTATATTAGATGTTGAAAAAATAGAATTTCCTACACGACATTAAAACAGCCTGATGCCCAGTTTCCAAACTCAAATGATACTGTTGAAACTGGTGGAGTATTACTTGTAAATATTTTGAGTCGAAGATGATACATACTAGTATAAGAGGGATAAAAAGCTGCATCCTGTAGTTTACTGAAAGACAAATATCCCCAGATAACTCCAGGGCAGCAGAGCTGAGGTGAAACAGTTAGACTTTCCAGAGGTTCACATTTCCCTGACAAAACAGCACACTGCAGCTGTGTCGAGCCCTCGGCGGAGGCTGGTTCTCTGTGCTGATTGAGTCGCTATAAAGTAGACACACACACACACACACACACACACACACACACACACACACACACACACACACACACACACACACACTGATGTCTGATGGAAACTGATTAAAACATGTTCCTTATTACCAATTAAGCTAATGTCTATCTGCATGTGAACGTACGTCTGCATGTGAGGTCGTACGTGTGCAGTGGGGGTGTGGCTGTGTGTGTGTGTGTGTGTGTGTGTGTGTGTGTGTGTGTGTGTCCACATGCTGCAGCTATCTTACGGGATTGTTAATTTATTCATATGGCTGAGCTTAACTGTTTAATAATAGAAAAGGAAATGTTTTTTTTAAAACTCAGCAGATATTTCCTGTGTTTTTAATGTGACGGACGGACGAATGGGTTTTGTGGACTGGTTGGTTGAAAAACCACCTTAAATGATAATTTATAGCTGGAATAACTAAGTTCTCTGCTGTAGTCCAGAGGGAAAATCACCACCAACAAGACAGTTGTGGGTAAATGGCTTGGGGGTTTGTACAGATTGGCCATCAATCATCATGATAACATCACCCATAAAGCTGCTGTACTCTTTCAAGTCTGCATCAGCTGTAAAACGGGCTAATGCTGCATCTGGACTTGGGAGTGTAGCAGTCGCTAGGCCAAACAAGTTTGTTTCCTGTCATGTAAACTGCTGGAATGACGGCTATATCAGAGAACTTTTTAGGAGCTGAACCTATCTTCACGCACAACATTCCAACCGATCGAACCGTCACACACACACACACACACACACACACACACACACACACACACACACACACACACACACACACACACACACACGCGAGCATGAACACACAGCCTGATGTGTAGAGTAGATATTCAAAAGGCCCTGAAGCCCAGTCAGGTTGATTCATGAGTGATAAAACCGGAAACAGCGCTGCCTGAGGTCGCCAAGTGTTCAGCTCTGGTGTTGGATAATCTGCAGATGACTGAGGATAAGAAGTAGGGCACATTGGAAACCTTTTTTTTTTCATTTTTTTTTTTTTTTTCATTGATTTCATTGCTCATTCTCTGTAAGACTCAGTCCTCCTCTTGCTTTGTCTTCGTCCCGCCACATTTGGGACTCTCGCTCTGCCTCACTCCCTCTGTGTCTCTGTCA